>NW_028301542.1:6347500-6380000 GCF_042242905.1 Orbicella faveolata
ACTCTAGTATAGGGTAACAAAATTCAGCTGAACTAGCTCTGGTATAGGCTAAGGGTTCCAGGTTCCCAGCGGCACATCCCCACCCAGAAATTCCCAAAGTAACCCCCCCCCCCCCCGGGGACATCCATCTTGTTTTGTTCGCGGAAGTCGGTCACGGAAGAGCGAATTTCAATGAAATATATTTATAATTTGATTAAGCAATTAGCCAGAAATAGTTTGACCGCCAAAACAGTTTAGGGTTTAGCCAAACTCTAACCTTAAGTTTCAAGACTGAAGAAAAAAAGAAAAAGAGCATTGAGCATTTTAGTTGTTTGAAACAGAAACATTCGCGCACAATGAACTATATGTATAGTACGTGCGTAACCTGGAAAGCAATCCGTCCAGCACGGTAATTGCTCGAATTAACAGCTTACCGAGATACGCGCACTGTTGATGCCTCTTATTTATGATTTAAACTTTTGGGATTTGTTTACTTTACTTTTTCCGACTTCTTAGCAGGAGAAAAGGCACTAAATGTGCTGGTACAAATAAAAATGTTTAACCGAAAATCGATCCGTCGAAATCAACAAATACAAATTTAATCACTGTAGCGTTCCTTCAGATCGTGTAAGGCTACAAACCAACAATATCATCTTGTCATTGCGCTTAACAAATGAACTTAGAACGATTTTCTTTTTAGAACTCGTTCTTGTAATTAAAATGATCAAAGAAAGAACGACAACTTAAAACGACATAGCAATAACACCCGAACTCCAAGTAAATTGCTTTTAATTGGCGTTTTTAATTAACGAAATTTCCAAAGCGATGACTTTCAAAATATTAAAGTTAAAAGTGGTCCATTGTGTTTTTCTTTTTTCACCCAGATGTTCTAAGATAGCCATCTGCGGTACGTTTGTTGGAAACGGATTATGTATTCAGGGTGACCGCCCGCGTCACGCAATTGTTTACATTCTCACGGCGGTTCAGGGAAAAATTTATGAGAAGCACAGGCCAAGGCGGGCGACTTAAAACCATTTGCCCAGAGATGTTTTTTGATTTTCAAACAGGTGGGTGTACAGTTAACCCGTAGAAAGTGTTTTCATGGTATTTAAAGTTATAGCCCATAGAAAAATATGGCGATATTTTAGTGCTATAATTCGTTTGCAACACAACGTAATATTTTGCGTTTCTGTTCGATCTCGTTTCGGGCTCAAAAGAAACCTCGATTTATTTTATTTTTCGCTCAGTCATACCATGAAGACCTGAGCTGAATGTAAAGACCATTGAAAGATTCTCAAGTAACTGCTGTGCGACGCGCAAAGCAATCAAATTTTCAGAAAATTTAGCGTAACAGGAAGTAGATTTTGAGCTCAATCGGGGCGAAATCGTTTTTCGCAAATTTCTCTCCAAAAAGGCTGCATTAGCAGAAACTAACTATGGTCCGTTTGTTTACTAGCTAGGGCCAACCTATAGGCAAAAAATGAGCAAGATCGATTTTTCGACTTGTGCCGTTGTTTGGTCCATAGTCATGGGCACTGGCTCTTAATGTTTGTACAAAATCCCTGCTTTTAGCCTTCGGCTAGTGCAACTCGGTAAAAGGGTTTCGGTGGGCCTTTTCATCTGTACATGTAGCTTGATGAAGGGATTTTAAATTAAAATTCAAAATTTCGCTTTTGCTTTACTTTATTATGTTCTATTTTACAAACTCGCGAGCCAAATGCATTGAAGGAGCCTGAGTACATGTGTAGTAATTTATAGGCATACACAGCTCACCAAAACTATAAACATGTTCTTGGTGCAATCAGTGATGTGTTCTAATAAGCATGCAGCCTTGATACTTCTGACTATTTCTCCTGTTAAGGTTTATAATAGTGATGCACTCCAAATTTAACTATAAATTCACATCACAATCTAATTCAAATCACTCAACAAAAATGGATATAGTTGTGAATGCGGAACTTTGAGATGAAAAGAGTAATTTCTGAACAACGACTATGATCAAAAACGGAACTCCATCGTCCTAGAAAACAAACTTTACTTACCGCCTTTTAATCCCAGTTTCTCCGCTAGTTCTTCCATTTTCTTCTGCTTGTTTTTCGTGTCTTTATACGCTGGAGACGAAACGTCCCACAGATCTGAACAATTTTGCACTTCCTCGATAAATTGAAAAGTTGCCTCACGGTCTTCAAGTCCTTCCGCCATTTTGAGAAGTGTCACGCATATCACGTGAATAGAGTGCGTGTTTTGATTGGTTGACAGTTATCAACACACGTTTGCCAATCGTTGACACGTCAAATACGAGTTTACCAGCACGAAAAAGTTGGTGAAAAAGTTGGTGAGAATAGAGGCAAGTTCTATTTGTCGCCAACAGTTTGCCAACGTGTTTGCGGACTGTTTTTGTGCCGTTCACACACACCAGCTTGAGTTTGCCAACACGAGTTTGCCAACTCTAGTTTGCCGTGTGAAGGCCGCTTAAGAGTCACTTAACAATGATTTCAAATTGACTCGTTTTGCTTTCAAGGTGCGTCAGAAATTTGAAGCCGTTAAATTCGCGTGAATAGAAATCGTTCCAGAACCCATCAGACACACAGTAAAGATATAATAAATTAATATCTTACTAACCTCGTTTTCTCGGTCTGTACTGTAAGTTATGGATCCTCGTTTTCCCCTTTCGATTTATGGCCCGTGCGCTTCGCGCTTGGGCCATAAATCGATGAAGACAAAACTCGGACTGCAACTTACAGTACAGACCTCGAACTCGATTAGCAAGAGGTATATAAATTCAAGTAGACTCTACAAGTGTCAGGTTATCAGTCCTGTGGGATGCGATGGTTTTTCTTTCACAAGGATCACATGATGATTTTTTTAGCACTAAAGATTAGCAACTAGACGAAGTTAAGAAAATGAGATTTTGGAAATAAGAAAATTAGTTAAAATTCTTCGTATCCGTTTATCCATGGGAATGAATAGGGCGCCAATGCAAGAGATACCCACTGGATCCTTTGATTTCAGATTTCAATGCAAAATAAATGCCTCACATTCGGCTTACCTCAATATACTGATCAAAGTTTCCTTGCCATTGGTTTGGCACATAATAACGAAACTGGGAGGTTGTGTTCACAACACTTCCTTTAAATAATTCAGACCTTCTTCCCTGGTTGACTGCACGCTGTGAAGAGTGGAACATAATGTCAAAATACGCGTATATTGAGCCGTTCAACCATATGTCTCGTTTTGAGCTCCACTTGAAGAAAGCCATTGTTTCATCTGCTATAACCATGTGCGGATGAGCATCCAGTAAAGAACCAAGAAGAGTGTGACGACTACGCGAATAACCAATGAAAAACAGGATGGTTTTGACGTGACCATAAGCTTTGTACAGGTTGATCTGCGAGTTTACTGTATCTGTAAGTGGAAAATTGTGGTTCTTTGAATCAAAGATCACCGAGTCATTGCCTTTTTAACATAATTTTGGTTAATTTGTGACGATCACTTGAAATTCTTTTGATAAATGATAGTTTCGTTTAAACTGGAAAATAAAAGTACAAGAACTGTGTAAAGCGGAGAGGTCAAGTGTCAGAATGACGATGTGACGTGGAGATTGACAACTTGTTATCCACGATAAGTCAAAGAAGGCTTACGATTCGCGCAATCTGTACTAAAAATAAAAGCCGCCCGTGTATATCCATTGACGATTCGTAAAATGTTTCTGATTTCCCAATCATAATTGTTGCATTTGTGTAACATTATTGGGAACTCGAAAGCCATCAGAAATTTGTCAAAATGATGTCAAAAAATGTTCATCTCACACTAAACGTTTTCAAGAAAACAGAAGTTTAAACAGAAGTTTGTCAAGATTGCACAATACATGATAATGATTTACAGTCGACAGTTCTTGTAGAATAAACTTCCAAGTTGTTTACCAAGCTATTCCCAATTCTTAATGTTGTTTGCAATCTTCTTTGAAGTGTGTTGACACTTAACAATACAACAGCAATATCCTATATTATTGAAGCTATAGTCAGTAGAGGGGAATGGTTATGAAACTCGAGAAAGTTCTTTGTTGTATGTTTTTGTTCTCTTTTTTGGTCTTGACCGTGCACAAAACACAATAATTGTTTACTACTGACCGAGGAACTAACTAATAGAAACGTGTTGGTTACGCAACTCACGCATAGTGTATGAGCGCGAAACAAAACACTGTGTACGGTCGTGGACCTTCCAACATAAATCTTGGCATCTTTGTTTGCTCCTTTGGTGTTTGGCGGGCTTCATAGCCATTCCCATCTATTAACTAGGGACAAACTAATACAAAACAACTCACTCTTTCAAGGCTGTAATTTAAAACTGCACTGTGAATTTAGTCTGACGTTCACTCAATAGAGGTTTTTCAACAATGAAGACTACTAAATAAAATTCATTATGTTGTATTGGTGTGCGTCATATAGATAGGTGTCCGTACGCTGGATAGGGGTTTGTAAAAAGGATGAACGTAATGAAGACACTAATTTTGGAGTCAGGGCTAGACTTAGTGTCCGCTTAATAAAGGGTGTCTTTGTTATGCATTATAAAGGATTCAGTGGAGCAAATAGTATTTTCTTGACCACATTTTTTCGAAGTTTACCGAAGTTGCACTGAAAACAATTTACGACAAATATATCTTAAATATCGAGAGGTTGACATATAATTCATGCATAATGCATCTAATACCTTGAAATAGGTGGTAAATAAATTAATTGCCCAAAAAACTTTAATTGTGTTTTCATGGAATGATGCATGCTGTCGGTAAATGGATCAATCTGGAATAATCTACTTAGTTCTAAAACGACATCGCTGAACAATGTTAAAGGAGTCTCAGCTGAACTTTAAGAAGTAAAAAGTCCTTGAAGTGTCCGCCTATTGCAGGTTTTGTGCAACAAAATGGATTAATATATTGGTATCTGCGTCCGCTTAACAGAGGTGTCCGCTGAATGTGGTTTTATTTTACAGTAAATGTGGGAAGAAAATTTACGGACTTAAAGCTAGTGTCCACTTAATATAGGGTGTCCGCTTTTAAATATGGGGTCCGCTTAAGAGTCACTTCCTGTAAATACTACGGATAGGTGTGCAAAATGCAAAAATCGAATTCCCTCAAACTTTTTCACAAGAAAGCCCTCTGGAAACTGTTTAGGAAAATACAACTTTTAGTTCGTTTGGATTTATATTTTTCAAGTGAAGCGATTTTTTAATTTTCACCCTTGGAGAAGCCCACGAACCATTGGAAGATGTGCTTCGTATTTGCGACTCGTGTAAGAAAACTAAAACAATTATCAAATCTATTTCGATATTACACAATTCAATGACCCTTCCTTTACAAAGTACTGTTATTAGAATTGGAAAAGATTCAAACCTGAATTTTTTTAAAAAAATTCAAATTTACCCTCCTAAACACAGCATTATCAGAAAGCTCGATTTTGGCAAATTTCAACAGCAAAACTCGCTACCTAGTACATGGATTCCGCTGTAAAGATGGTATTCTATAGAAAGAGTAAGGCTTCTTTTATCGTTCTGTGAAATAAAACTTTGGGGCAACTCAAACTACGAATTTAGACGACCGAAAATATTTACGGTACTCGCTTGAAGTTTATGACCTTTGAACTTACAGTTGTCTTCATGAATACAAGAGATAACCTAAACAACAGTTGGAATTTTAGCCTGAATGCGACCCTTTCTCCCATTTAAATGATTTATAGTTATTTTTTATCTTCTGTGGGCAATTTTATCGAAAGTAATTTTTTTTTTACGCGGAAAGGAGTTCTAACTTGTTTATGAGTACGTGCGTATTTGTTTACTGAAGCGGAAATTTGTGGATATTAAATTTATTCCATCTAAGTTCTATTTCGTGTGCTGCAAGGCGTTTCGTGTTCCCATTAAAACAAAATGGTATTGCCAAGTAGAAGGTTTTCTTCTCAGATTTTAAAACGACATATAGTTTTTGACTTACCGTCCACATGCATGGCTTGATTTACTCGGCGGCGTTACATCGGGTGTGATAGCGCTAAGATGGCGTGACGATAGTTGACAAATCGCTCTTTGCAAATCGAATTCATCAAAATGTATTTATTATATCTTTTGACATCATAATGCTTCGAGACTACTTGATAAAGGCTCTTGTGAAATAAGTCTACAAAAGTCATTACGGTGAAATGCCGCGGTCGTGTGATCCTCGAGTGTGGCATCACATGACAATAACAACTAAAAAATGGCCACCTGCAGTTATTCTCAAATCGTCTGTGGCATGTGTGTCACGTGCGGTCCTAGAGTTTCAAATCCCGCACATATTCAATTTGTTAAAATTGGATAATGTGGCAAAGATTTTCGAGGTGTGTTCAGAAACGGCGGAGGTCTGGGTATCTGTACTTGTTTCTAACGGATATCCCTCCTCGTTTGTACAGAAGATCACAAAGGCAAGAACAACACCAAGAAGAGAGCCCGACGCGGAATTTAAATCCACCGCCGTTTTACCTTATGTCCAAGGAGTTTCGGAGTCTCTCCGCCGCTGCC
This sequence comes from Orbicella faveolata, assembly GCF_042242905.1. Lineage (NCBI taxonomy): Eukaryota > Metazoa > Cnidaria > Anthozoa > Scleractinia > Merulinidae > Orbicella > Orbicella faveolata. The sequence goes on from NW_028301542.1 coordinate 6,354,023, forward strand.
TAGAACAACAAGGCATTCGCAACGTCTTCAAGTCCGACACGACACTTCGGTCACACTTAGTGCGACCCAAGGACACTGTCAACCCGGCTAAACAAGATGGTGTTGTCTACAGGATTCCCTGTGAGTGTGGCAAAGTCTACATCGGGGAAACAGGGAGATCTATGCAGGAGAGTATCAAAGAACCCCACAGGGATATACGACTCGTCCGTACCCAGACCTCCGCCGTTTCTGAACACACCTACGAGACCGGCCACTATCCTATCTGGAATGAGGTCAAGTTTATTGATCGAGATCCTCACTGGTACACAGGTAGGGTCATGGGAGGCGCGGTGGCCTCATGGTTAGTGCGCTCGTCTCCGGATCGAGCGGTCCGGGTTCGAGCCCTGGCCGGAGACATTGTGTTGTGTTCTTGGGCAAGACACTTTACTCTCACAGTGCCTCTCTCCACCCAGGTGTATAAATGGGTACCGGCGAACTTAATGCTGGGGGTAACCCTGCGATGGACTAGCATCCAAGGGAAAGTGGGGGGGGAGTAGAAATACTCCTAGTCGCTTCATGCTACAGAAACCGGGATAACCTCCGGCCTGATGGGCCACTTGGCTCGCATGCAGACTTTACCTTTACCCTTACACACGTAGGGTCAAGGAAGCTATTCACATAAGACTTCACCCTTCACATCAACAGGGATAGTGGAATTGAAATTCCTGAAGCATGGATGCCCACGATCGAAAAACACAGCAACAGGATAGGAGAACAGTACAACAGCGGACCACTGAGGGAACAGCTACTCGTCGAAACAATGGAACAATAGGAGGATCGAAATGCACCAATCACAGCCGACCTTTGTGATACAAATGATACCGTGCAATCAGTCGACCTTATCGCCTGAAGACGTCGCGATCTACATCTCAAGTGACTACATCGTGAGACAAATCATAATACACTTTATTATGAGAGCCTACAGACAACAAAATTTGCGTCTGAGGGTGGAGTCTTCTCGACTGAACCAGATTTATCCCACGATCCCCTTTCTGGTTCTTCTCATATTGTATCCATTGCTCTGGACAGGAACAGTTCTTTTTGTTGCTACGCCACCTTATCCCCCATAGGTCCCGATGACGAGGGCATACTGTTGTGCTCAAAATACCTTCATCCACGTCAAAACAACCTTGGAAACAAAATGTGTGATATGCTTTTTCTGGAAGTTTAGTTTAAAGGTAAGGGTTTCGAAAAACCATGCGACAGCAACGTAACCCCGGGGATGTAAGCCCTTGGATAACATTGAGAAAGGCATCACAGATAATGTCACGCAGTATTATAGGACTCCACTTTCTTACGCAATTTAAATGATACGTGAGAATGTTTCGGCGACAGAAGAAAGCAGAGGAGCCATCCGCGTTTTTGTAAGGTGAATGGGATTCAATGCTGGTAGGTGCCTTTATACCTTATTTAACAAGCAAGAGGACAACAATGCGATAAATCATCAGATTCGCAGATTTTCATGATAACAGGCGGGGTCTACAAATTATTATTATTTTTTCAGTCATCTCTGTAATTCCCTTATATGTTACTACCTTAAAGTTTCTCTTGACTTTTCTCTTGTAGTGAGGCAAGCCGACAAGTATTCCCCCCCTCTGCCCCACCTGTAATTTCTAGTCCCTCTCCTCCACGTGGTTAGTAAGTGGGATCATTTTCGTGGGAGAAACTTGTAAATAGCCGGGCCGCAATATAACTCAAGAGACTATTACGCTTTTGCACGGTCAGCTACATTGAAAAGTGCCATTAGATTTTGATTTCGCGTATCATGAAATCACGCCTTATTGGGCGTCATAGTGATTGTCTGTTACCGTAGCACTCAGTATTTTCTCGATAATCTTCTGCAATATTTTCGATCTAAAGAGAAAACTGAATTACGAATACACTGACCTGCTCCAGCCAACAGTAGCCTTGCTTCGTGTAGAGAAGAATCGCTCACATCAGTAGCCTTCAAATCACCTTGATGTCTTTGTCACATTTTCGAATTAAAACACATTGAACATGTACGGGATTCGTAACTCTAGGACCGCACGTGCCCCCAACGATTTGAGAATAACTGCAGGTGGCTATTTCTTAGTTGTTATTGTCATGTGATACCACACTCGAGGATCACACGACCGTGGCATAGAAATAGTAGATCCAGGTTTTTTATTTCACAGCAATGAGAGTTTCAAAATTTGCAGACTTATTTCACAAGAGTCTTTATCAAGTAGTCTCAAAGAAAGATATTATATATACATATTTTTTGATGAATTCGATTCGCGAAAAGCAATTTGTCCATTATCGTCACGCCATCTTAGCGCTATCACACCCGGTGTAACGCTGCTGAGTAAATCAAGCAATGCATGTGGACGGTAAGTCAAAAACTATATGTTGTTTTAAAATCTGAGAAGAAAACCTTCTACTTGGCAATACCATTTTGTTTTAATGGGAACACGAAACGCCTTGCAGCACACGAAATAGAACTTAGATGGAATAAATTTAATATCCACAAATTTCCGCTTCAGTAAACAAATACGCACGTACTCATAAACAAGTTAGAACTCCTTTTCCCCGTAAAAAAAAAATTACTTTCGATAAAATTGCCCACAGAAGATAAAAAATAACTATAAATCATTTAAATGGGAGAAAGGGTCGCATTCAGGCTAAAATTCCAACTGTTGTTTAGGTTATCTCTTGTATTCATGAAGACAACTGTAAGTTCAAAGGTCATAAACTTCAAGCGAGTACCGTAAATATTTTCGGTCGTCTAAATTCGTAGTTTGAGTTGCCTCAAAGTTTTATTTCACAGAACGATAGAGGAAGCCTTACTCTTTCTACAGAATACCATCTTTACAGCGGAATCCATGTACTAGGTAGCGAGTTTTGCTGTTGAAATTTGCCAAAATCGAGCTTTCTGATAATGCTGTTTAGGAGGGTAAATTCGAAAATTTTTAAAAAATTCAGGTTTGAATCTTTTCCAATTCTAATAACTGTACTTTGTAAAGGAAGGGTCACTGAATTGTGTAATATCGAAATAGATTTGATAATTGTTTTAGTTTCCTTACACGAGTCGCAAAAACGAAGCACATTTTTCAGTGGTTCGAGGGCTTCTCCAAGGGTGAAAATTAAAAAATCGCTTTACTTGAAAAATATAAATCCAAACGAACTAAAAGTTGTATTTTCCTAAACAGTTTCCAGAGGGCTTTCTTGTGAAAAAGTTTGAGGGAATTCGATTTTTGCATTTTGCACACCTATCCGTAGTATTTACAGGAAGTCACTCTTAATACAGGTTTCACTGTATAAGCAAAACAAAAAAACAATAAAATGAACAAAAAATTGAATTACCTGAAGAAATGGGGCCATCATTAAACGTAGTTTTATCATCTAATGCACTCTGTTCATTTTCTTGTATAACAGGTTTATCTTTGTTCATTTGTTTTCCAACTGATCTAGTGATAACAGCAGCAGGTCCATGGTAATCTTTTCCTGCGAAGAAAGAGAAGGAGGTATGCCACTTAATCAGTATGTCTGACCAAAGTTTTGACAAGACGATTTCCTCTAAGGGGCTGAAACTTTCAGTAGCTATTCATTCATCCTCCGCAGAAATTTTGATATGTCAATGTGTAGACGCGTGTAGACGTTGCCATGGCAACCACAAGTTCAGAGCCACCTTAAGGTGCCTCTGAATCCTATATACAGAATTTTTTAATACTTTACCAAAAGCTACGTCTTATCTTGTTAATAAAAACCTGATAATAAAGAAAAAATTCACCGTGCTATTTTTTAGTTATAAGCTCTTAAGGTATTTTAAGCAGGTCATACGGTTTCTATGCTAACCTATCGTGTCACGAAAGTTATCACGTGTTTACCAATTAGTCAACAGTTTTTGATACCATGATTGTAGTTTCAACTGATAAAGAGTGGTTGTAATGACCCATCAAAATCTCGGAAAGTCTCGGAAAGTGCTGGAAACTGTTTTGGGCCACCTTTCGTCATGTGACGTACGCGTCATTTAGTCTGCCATCTTGGATTCTACTATCCTCTCGGTAAATCACAAAATTTGGTAAACTGATGGTAATTGCAATGTCAGATGAAATTGTTGACACGAAATTTTGGTAAAGCTCATCTATTGAAAGTGTCAAAATCGGTATCACATAGCAAAATTTCTTTATCGAAATTCCGAAAAAACCTATGGAAGTATTGTCCTCTTTCCTTCTTTTTGCACGTACGTGCGAGGGTTATTATTTTTAATAGATCAAAGCGCAGTCTTCCCTCTTTATTACACCACTAAATTAGAAAATAAAGGTAAAAGTTGGGGAACGATGGGATTTTTTGAGCTTTTTTTTTCCCTAAAAAAAAAAAAAAAAAAAAAAAAAAAAGCATGTATCTAGCTTAATCGATGCTATAGCACGGCAAGATCAAAATTTACTAAATTGGCAATGTGTGCTAAACGCCATTCAGCGCTATCGCTGTAATGGGACTAACTAGAATAATTCGGCACTTCAAAATTGAAAGGAATTTTCTTTTGTAACAAAGTGTTTCTGCCAATTTCTTAGTAAGGGCCACTACTAACTACAAGAGACTCTTACCAGTATTGTGTCTCACCATAGGCTTTCGCTTCATGTAAACACCTACGTTCGTCCACATGAACAAAAAACCGGCCACTCCCAGGCCAATAAGAACGCCCAAGAGAACAGCACGGATTCGAATTCTGCCTTGTGATCTCAGACACATCATTACTGCTTCTCTTTAAAACAATGAAGACGTTTCCAAAGGCAATCTTGCTCTAATTGTTCCAAGAGCCAAATGCTGTCAAGGTGGTTCTGGGATGAGATCAAGCTATGACCAGCCTGTATATAAAGGGTTGCGAAACAGTTTTTTTGATAAGGACACTTCAGATAACTAAGACCAACGGACTTTGTGAGGAAAGAAACACTTATTCTTTTTAAGGGACTATTTGAGTAACGATCTTATCTTTTTTTCACCATTTTTTTTTTCTTGAAACTCCCTGATGAGGTTGACAATAGTTGTTCGCAAATCGTAGAACATTTATAAAAGAAAACTTTAAATTGTTGGAATGGTAAGCAAATTAAAGGTTAAAACAAATGACAGGTATATTAAAAGTATTTTTTAGCCTGCGCTGCAGAGGCAAACGGGAAGGGGTAGAGGCAACAGGAGCGCAAAGATGGGAAATGAGCCTCTCTGCCAGGTCCCCTCCTTCCTTCCTTCCTTCCTTCCTTGCTTGTTATAAAATTGCTCTGACTATAAATTCATGCAAAATAAATTTTTCAACTTGGCAAAATTTCATACATTTAGATCGATTTCCTAAAACAAAAACCTTTATTTTACGATGCAGCATACTGTGTGAAGCAAATAGGTTGATCGGAAAAGCGATATTTATAGAAAACGACAAATGTACACATGTTACGAGCCAAAAGAGACGTGTAGGCCTGTCAGCTTCATCACAGAATAGCGCCCTCCGAAAAGCGTCGCCCAGGAAAAGTGGGAAACGTACCCATGACGCTTTGCGGCTGCAATGGCCCGTGAACGAGGTTGTAAAGACTGCCGCCGATTTCGGTCTCTTTAGAACCTTAAGTGTCGACATGATTCATAAAAGGAAGTTAAAGTTTTCCATTGGCGTCCTTAAAACACTACAGATTTACTTGGAGCAATTAGTGTTGTTTGAAAGCGTTGAGACGCACATTTCATCCGTAAAGAGAATAGAATACAATTCATATGCAACTAACCTCCGTTGTCATAGAATTAGTAACTTGCTTGGAGTCGTTTTTTCCGACTCTCGAAATCCAACGGACGAATGTTCTATCATGTTTATACATATGCAATACTGCTGAATGAGAAATTTTTTATTACGGATTTCTTAAGGCCAATCGTTCTTTAGAGGAAAAGAAAGCGCGTGGAAAAACGTGCATAAATTTATGGATCCTTGACAACGGTGATGGTTTTCGCAAGCACGTTATTAAAACCACGAGTGAGTCTGAAATATATCTTTTCATTGTAAGTCATATTATTTTCGCAGTTTGATTTATTTATAGTTATGAACAATTTGCGAATATATCCCTCTTTTGTCACTCTCGTCCGTTATTAAACAGTCTCGGATAAGTACCTTTTTCTTCCATTGGTGTCTTGTTATATTGCGAATCCCTTGATTTGATTGGATGTACACGATAAAGGTTTGCTATTCGCCGATGGCCAGCTTTTGCTGGTTAGTTGTTATAATTCAGAATTGAAAAAAAAAAAAAAAAAAAAAAAAAAAACGGCACCCGACTTCATGTAGTGGTTAAAAAGATAAGAAACAATATTTGGGTGTAAAAGAAGAAATAACTCTGACTTGTCTAAACGCGGCTATGCCTCGAGATCCGGCGGTCTTACACGTAGAAGAGAATTCCAACTCTTACGAAGTTAATTAAGTTATCTTAAATAAAATACATAAGTTAAAATATTCAGAGAGGAAGACACATCAACCATAGCTGTTGTTCATGCGAGGCCTCTATTCAGGTCGAATTTGAATTTAGATTATTACTTGGAGAAAAACCCTCGGAGCAAGGCAAGAATTAACAAACTCAACCGACATATGGTTCCAAGCCGGAATCCATCCCGGGCCACATTGGTGGGAAGAAAGCGCTCTCACCACTACACCATCCCTAGCCTATAATTATTGTTATTGAAAACAGAGCGCTACAAGGAACCGTTCTACGTCACTCGCTTGGCGTTTGTCCACCGAATCGAGCGCAGCTATTAAATGTCAAAGGGCTGTAACTGAACGCTACTTACTGTGGTGGAGCTTTCTTCTCTTCTTTTAATGGCGTCCTCCACTACTGCCTGCGTTCTTCACGTTGGTTGAGGTAAAATAATAAACGTCACGCGATCTTTTCAGCAGTTATGATAAATGAGCTTCGCCGCAAGCGCTTCTGACCCCTGGTACAATTACACGTTTTCGAATAATTCAGAAAAGCGTCACGTTGTCGATGTAGTCAATTGTCAAACGTTTATATCGATACAGAATTGAATATTATTACTACACTTACTTAAGTGCAGTTACTGCTATTTGTAAATGCAATGACATTATGCGTCATTTATTTGATTTAATTGCATAAAATGTCTTTCAACAATATTTCCATGAAAAACTTTTACATTGCGTTCGATAACACTGGGATATCTGGCAACGCTTTAGTAAAATATATTAATTTTACTGGTACATAGGTGAAAATAATGCCTAAAGAAGTACTTGTACGCTTACCATATTTGTAGAGCATGGTATAATGGCTCATAACCCATGATGACTAAGCCAATCAAAACTCTCGAGTTGCATTATCCTAGGATCCAGTTTTTAATAAATAATAAATATTCATCGACCTGATTGAAGCTCATTTGTCGACCTGCGTTAACGTTGATCGAGAATCAGTATATTTGACTTCATTTCATCTAGAATATGTTATAGCACAATTGACAAATTTACAGAAAAAAAAAAACAAACAAAAACAAACAAACAAACAAACATACAAAAGACAAAAACATGTCTTAAATATTTATCGTGCACAACTTTTGAATCGCAACTTCCCGAGGCTCGGTAGCAGATTGTATTCACCAAATTTGAAGGACGTAGCTGGGCTAGAAGACACTCAATTAATTTTTGATTTCCCATTCATTTGTCTACAATTTTTTTCCCCCTGAACCGCGTCTAACCAGCCAAATTTACAGACAAATGTAAATGGAAAATTATCTGAGCGTCTTCTAGCGAAGCTACATCCTTCAAACTTGGTGAATACAATCTTCTACCAAGTATTTTAACTTCTCTAGTCAAAAAATATTACAATTTCCTCGATTGTGATTGGTTTAAAAAACTCCTATTTTCCATTATTTCACTTGCCAAGTTGTTATCGGACAGTTTGTTATTGGACAGTTTGTTATCGGACAGTTTAATAAGCTAATCACATTCAAAGTTGTAGTTTAAATCAACCAATCACATTCAAAGTTGTAGTCACGTGCGTGCGTGCGTGCGCGCGCGCGCTTGCTTTTGTGTTTTTAGCGCCTTAATGCCGGTAGGAGGCGCGGTGGCCTTAGAATATTTGCATTTCTTTTGTAGGTATTTTAATGCAAATTTTCCCTTTCTTTCATAACTTGGGTATTTTTCTTTTCTCGGAAACTGTAAGGTTTATCATTAATTGGTAATTAGACTCCGTGTCGTCTAATTCGGTCTGTAATTAAACAAATCGGACTCCCGAAGCACGGTCGGCCGATTTTGTTATCACTCTTATTATAACAGACCGAATTGGACTCCACTCAGTCCTATTACCATTACAAATTGTGTAAAATTCATTTTTCGAAAAAGTTATTTATCGTCGGATTCCCATACAAACGCTGTAATTTTTTACCACTTTTCCCACCCACCAAAGATGGCGTCGAAAACCGTGATTAGGCCTATTTTGTGTAGATGGTACTATGGACTCGTCGCTCTTCGCCGAAAAACAAATGATTCATTACAGACCAGGGTCCAGCTCTCGTAATATAGTATGAATGTAAAGTACTGTTTCTTAACAAAGGCGGCTGTTATTCCTGCAATAGAGTACTGTGAAAATACAATAAGGATGCACGATCTGCTAAGAAGGCTTTGTGAATGCGGCTCTAGTGATTCTGAAAGACGCATAAAATTAAGTGAAGTTGCCTTCAGATCAAAATAACACTGACCAGACCTTACCGTTCTCACCCAACAAACCTTTTCTTTCCCAAAATTCGTAATTGGCCGATCATACGGCGAGATTTTGGTTGATGGTCACGTCGCCGCCTTTACCAAATTTGAGCTCTTTCGTAATCATTTCCAGCTACCTCCCTCCTTGTACTACGGTGTGTTGGTTTTTTTGTTTTGTTTTGTTTTGTTTTGTTATTTTAAGGGGGGGGGGGGATGAATTTCCTTGTTCGTATTAGGGTTGAATATAGACTTCAGACCTTGGATATTAGTTGTCGCGACTAAGGAAAGCGACTTTTTATTTATGCTAAGTCAGTTGTTTAAAGCTTACAGTTCATCGCAAACAATGTTCCTAAATGTGCAGTGGCTATTTGAGCAAATCAAGGGGAAAAAAAAAGAATCTCGCTGCAGATAGCCGTTTCATTTACAGCGTTTGCGTCCTTGAGCTAACTGACTGGAATTCTACGTCCTCATGAATTTTGAAAATAAACAATGTGCTAAGGTTACAATGTTCAAAACATGGAAAGTACTTTCTTTGTTTCGACAGAGTTAAAAACATTATAGGTTTTGACATGTGAACCGTAATAAGGTGATCTTTACTAGCATCATTTCGCTTTTAAAACGCAAAATCATACAAATCTGCTCTCGGGGCCGTTTAAAATGTTGAATTAATTTAAAAACACGAGTGGAAATAGATTTCAGTAGAGGATTATGTCGAAAGCACGAAGAACAATAACATAAAAGATAAGACACGTACGGCGGAGATAAGTTCAAGATTTGTGTCTTTTGTCTTTCAAGGGCTCCATTGACTGGCTTGGACTGACAAGAAAACTAAAGCACTATAAAGAAAACAAAAGTACAAATTGCTATTTTGGCAGCATTTCTTCAAAAAAAGGAGAAACACGAAGTGAGCTAGCAGAAATTCCTCCTGCCGAGTTGCAGGAACTTTTGAGTGTGCTTATATATTCAGTGTCTTTACAAAGGAAGGACGCATAGAAGAGCACGAACCATCACTGTTGCGAGGTATGGTAGCCAGTTTTGAAAGGATGCTTAGTCCTATCCAGGAAGCAACATTAATTTTCAAGCATTTGAAAACCTTCGAAAAACTCTCCATTCTAAACAGAAAAAAGGTATTACACACTTTATTTAAACAGCACTAGTAATGTTGGGAAAAACAAAAAGAGGAAAAAAAACTAATACAATATTAACATGAAACTACAAGTAAGCTAAGTTACTCTAGGCCCTTCAAGTCTTACTAAGGCGACCATTTGCGCTGTGCATTTGCTGCTCAAGCCAAAAATTAATTAAAAAAAAAAAAACAAAAAAACTTTAGATCACCTTATTATTCTCACCACTTTCTAAAATGAATGAAAACCATTACGCTACATTCCTGTTCTGTATCAGTTATGACGACTTAAAGTGCCACTAACCTCAATTGTTTTTTCCTTTAATAAAATCTATTAGTCTCCCTGATGACTTAAGCGAAGAAACCCGATTGATAAAATCCCTACGTTTCTACAGGCGTTTGAACATGTAATTTCTATGTTCACCACCGCGCAAAGTGGGATTTGGGTCGGGTTACTAGTGACGTCCCTTCGGGAACCGGGCTAAAACACTCAAGAGACTTTTGACTGAGCTTCGAGGGCTATGAAAACATTTTAGGTTATTTGGGATTCATATTTTATCAAACCTGGACAAGATTTTTAAGTGAAGGAACTGTATCATCTATTATCATCTATGTCGAGGAAAAGGTTGTTGTTATTCATCGTGGTAGATGCAATAATAAAGTGTATTATCGTTTGTCTCACGATGTAGTCACTTGAGATGTAGATCGCGACGTTTCGATAAGGTCGACTGATTGCACGGTATCATTTATATCACAAAGGTCGGCTGTGATTGGTGCATTTCGATCCTCCTATTGTTCCATTGTTCCGGCGAGTAGCTGTTCCCTCAGTGGTACGCTGTTGTACCGTTCTCCTGTTGTTGTGTTTCTTGATCGTGGGTATCCATGCTTCAGGAATTTCAATTCCACTATCCCTGTTGATTTTGTTAGGGTGAAGTCTTATGTGAATAGCTTCCTTGACCCTACGTGCGTACCAGTGAGGATCTCGATCAATAAACTTGACCTCATTCCAGATAGGATACTGGCCGGTCTCGTGGGTGCGTTCAGAAACGGCGGAGGTCTGGGTACGGGCGAGTCGTATGTCTCTGTCGTGTTCTTTCATCCTCTCCTGCATAGATCTCCCTGTTTCCCCGATGTAGACTTTGCCGCACTCACAGGGAATCCTGTAGACAGCACCATCTTGTTTAGCCGGGTTGACGGTGTCCTTTGGTCGTACTAAGTGTGACCGAAGTGTCGTGTCGGACTTAAAGACGGTGCGAATGCCTTGTTGTTCTAGGCAGCGGCCGGCGGAGAGACTCCGAAACTCCTTGGACATAAGGTAAAGCGGCGGTGGATTTAAATTCCGCGACAGGCTCTCTTCTTGGGGTTGTTCGTGCCTTTGTGATCTTCTGTACAAAAGAGGGGGGATATCCGTTAGAAACAAGTACAGATGACAGATGTTTCTTCTCTCCAGCGATTACTGATGGTTTGGTGACGAGACGTTAAGCCCGGTCGTACAGACACTTCACAATACTGCGCTTTACTGACTGAGGGTGGTGTGAATCATACGCTAGGTACTGATCAGTATGTGTTGGTTTCCTGTAGACACTGGTGGTAAGGCGGCCATCAGGTTCTCTGTAAACTGACGTGTCGAGAAAGGCGATCTTGTTGTTGTTCTCGATCTCCATGGTGAAACGGATTGATGGTTGTTGACTGTTCAGGTGTTGCAGGAAGACGTCAACTCTATCCCGATCCAGGATGGTGAAAGTATCATCTACGTAGCGTTTCCAGATCTTAGGCTTGCAAGGTGCGGACTCTATTGCTTGTTCTTCAAATATCTCCATGTAGAGATTAGCAATAACCGCGGATACAGGGCTCCCCATGGCTGTGCCGTCTCGTTGTTCGTAAATCGATCCGTTGTACTGGAAGTACGTAGATCTTAATACGAAATTCAAGAGGTCCGCGATTTGAACTGGTGTAAGTGTCGTGCGGTCAGCCAGGCCTGCGTCGTTCTCCATTTTTTGTAGCGCGGCTTGTACGGCGCCCTCGATCGGTACGTTGGTAAACAGTGACTCTACGTCGAAAGACACTATGATCTCGTGGTCCTGGATCTCTTCACTGGCGATGGTGGAGGCGAAGTCAGTTGAGTTCTTCACTGGGAAGTTCGAGTTACCTGCAAGAGGAGATAATACGTTAGCCAAGGAAGCAGACAGGTCGTATGCAAAGGTGTTGACACACGACACAATTGGCCTAAGCGGTGTGTCGGCCTTGTGGATCTTCGGCAAACCATAGATCCTAGGTGGTTGTTTGTGTCGGGGTCTGATCTTATTATAAACCGCCTCTGATATGTGTCCACTCCGTTTCAGGGTTAGCAGCTTCTCAGATAGCTTCCGGGTCAAGCGGTCTGTCGGATCTTTGTTGAGCAGTTGGTACGGTCCGGAATCATTTAGCGCTGACATTTTTGCGTGGTATGTGTCAGCGTCCAGGATTACGCTAGCGCGTCCTTTGTCGGCCGGAAGGACCATGATTGAGTTGTCCTCTTTTAAGCTTTTAAGAGCCTCCTGCTGTTCCTTCGTGATGTTGGGCGTGGGTGGTTGTGCCTGTTGAAGGATGGTGTTGACGGATCTCCTGACTGTGTCTGCTCGCTCCGCATCTAGTGGCCTGACTGCTGACTCAATCCTGGCGATGATCTCGGTGGCTGGGACGCTCGTAGGAGTCACGGCGAAATTTAGACCTTTCTTCAGTAAGGACACCTCAGCTTCGTTAAGGGTCCTGGATGACAAGTTGATAACCCACTTTGTTTTGTCAACAAAAGTTGTAGGAGAAACAGAAGACTGTTTCTCTCGCAAAAGTTTCTCAAACTTGCGCTGTTGACGGTCTTTGGTGGTATTAAAGACTCGCTGGGTAGTGGATTTAGCCTTTTCGAGTACCTCTGCAGCGTCATCCGCGGAAAGAGCAGATGTTATGCTCTGTGCTGTTGATTCGGCTTCTTTCTTCGTATCTGCCTTGGCTCTCTGCGTCAGTCTGATTCTTTCCCTCAGAAATCTCATGGATAGTTCAGCGACTCTGCGTGCGCCTCTGAGGGAAAGAAGACATTTTTTTAAATCCAGAAATACACAGCTAGTTCACCAGTTTGAAGCCTTAACAATCTTAATCGCCTCGTTGTAGGACGTAGGTTTCGTTTACTATTCGTTTAGAAAAGTCTTTATTTCAAGTACAAAAAACGCGATGCGTTTAGTTTACCCTTTGTTTTGCGACGTTTTCGCTGCGTTGTGGTTTGTATAAGGTCCCTGCCGTCATGGGTTTATAAAAAGTCACTGTGTCGACGTGTCAGTGTTCTGTATGCTTCTCTTTTTGCTATTTAAACCTCGAACTCTTTGAAAAATTTGAAGCGAACAAAAGTGTGAGGGCGCTTTCCACTCTGGTGCAGCCACCAGAAAAGTCTGTTCCATTCGCCCTAGAAAATTTCCGGAAATTCATACCGGAATTTTTGGTCGACTGGAAAGCACCCAAAATATTGTTATTCCCGAAATGACGTCAGAAGCCAAGTCGTCCCATTCTCCGCTATTCCTAGCCTTGGTCGTGAACATCGAAAACGGCAATTTTACAAACTTTGAAAATTCATAAAAAATTAAAGAAAATAGCTACAACGATAATTTTTTTCGCAGTAGTGATGAGGAGAAAAATGAAATTTATATTAGGGAACAAACGTTTTTGGAGTTAGTGGCACTTTAAAAAGAACACAAAATGCAATTACTTATCAAAAGAATACCGTTCGAAAAAGGGTACTTTTTCATCATGACGTACACAGCGTTCTTTTGTTCAGCGGTCCATCCTATGAAATTACGTGTTATGGAGGGGACCGGGTCCACGGTGGCTGCGCAGTCCTGGAGATATTGACTCTCTCCATGCTGGGCACATCAATGACGCTGCCTGGAAAAGCTTCCCTGGCCTTGTTACATCCCTTGGCCATATCAAAGTAATTTTGTGTTTCTATTTCAAGTACATCAGGAGCGTTTACCTGCTGACGCAAATCAGTAAATAGTGGGTTTCTTCAATGTTTTAAGACCGAAGTAACATAAAAAGAGAGTCCTCACTCACGTGGGCAGCAGCCATGCAAATTTATTGGAACGAAAGAAATTGTTTACATAAGAGAAGAGTTCAACTCCAACTTGATTGATTTTGTGCACCAACATGGCCGCCGTTTCGTTGTTTTGGAACGACCAAGATGCCTGTCGGGTAAGTAGGGTTGAGTCGCTGAAAATTACGTCTATCAGTAGAAATGGGTAAATTGCTTGGTCAGAAAAACATTTTCGTACTAACTTCAAGAATTACGGTGATTTTAAAATCATGACCCCCCTCTAGTGAAACCGCCCTCTTTAAGCAACAACTGGAAAACCATCTGTGGTACTTGCTTTTATTTGCTTTCAAAAATGAAGTAGACATCACGGTATATACAGTAATTCAGGTGTCTAAAATACTGTCCAAGCCAGCAAAATAAAGTAAATAGTTCTGAAATTTTTAAACCATCCGTACGTTGAATATTTTTACACCAGCCTCAGCTCAGAATCACTGTGAAGCATAGTCAATTACAGGCCAAACACTTCTTTTTGATGGATCATCGAACGTTTATCGTTCGCCGTTCTTAAAAAAAATGGTTTTACAGAGCAGAAGTAAAATGCAGCAAAGAGGGCACCGTTCCCTGAAATTACAGCTTTCCTCTTTGGATAAAACAATCTAATCTTTTTTTCTTGTGTAGTGTAACAATTAATACATCGTAACCGTTATCATGCCCCATTACCGGCCTAAAGCAATCGCACGGCATACATATAATGTGCATATTACTATTTGTTATCATACCTTTACTTTATGTTCTCCATACCGTGCGCGGAGCTTTTTGTTCCGTAGGACCATGGTTGCAATGTTGTCAAATGGATTTCTCACAATATGAATAATCCGCACCCTAGCGCCCGCAGTTTTCTCTAAAAGGTGAACAGCGTCTACCGCTTTAATGCTTCTTTTCATCGTCAAGGCTGCAGTCGCACCTGTCTTGTCTCCAATGATCTGTTGATAGAAGTTTCCAAGGTAAATTTCCTACCAAAGGACGACATGAAATTTAGTTGGAATTCTTCGTATTTTTTTTGTTTGTTTGTTTGTTCTATTTTATTTTGCCATTTATATATATGAAACAATACATCTATGCACATTATAGGCAAGGAAGCCCAGAGAAGCCAATAAGGTTTATGCAAAGGACTACCTTAAGTAATTAATCCCTAACAAGAGAATAAAAATGCTGTCATCGACACACAAAACGATGCGCGAAAGCAAAGGAAGGTAAAAAGGATATTAAAAAAAAGCGAAAAAAAAAAAAAAAAAAAAAAAAAAAACCGAAAAAAGCACACACAAGGTCACTAACCTAAGAGAAGTACAATATACTTGTACCACGCCGAAGATGACTTAAGTGTAGAGGTGAACATGCACAGCAATACTAGACGCATTTCGAATTTTAGTGCTGAGAGAATTAAATAATTTTGGGCCTTGAAAACGGAGGAAGAATTTCTCTACATTAGTCTTAATTACAATAGGGTAAACGGGTAAATTTCTTAGTTCTAGTATGTATTGTATTTATGTACGTCACAGTTAAATAAAAACAAGCCATTGAAGTTTTCAGGAAGAAGGCGATTTTTGTACGCACATAACCTTCCGTTTTTGAAGTTTGGTAATGTTTTCAAATTTTAGCATTTTTAACCTCAAAAAATAGGGTCTGTGTATATGCATTAAAGGTACTTCTCGAAGTTATCGCAATAACTCCTTTCTGAAGCGTAATTAAAAGTTTGAGATTTGATTGATGAGTCGAGCCCCGAATACCTGCTCAGTAGTGTAAATAGGGATAAACTAAAGTATAATAGAGAGTACATAGAGAGGTCTCATTAATGCCTACTTGTTTTGAATTTTTTTTTTTTTTGCTATGTTCTGTATTCGAGATTTCCAAGACAAGTGCCCGTCAAGTATAACTCCTAACAATAAAACTTTATTAACACGGTCAATTTCAGTGTTCTTAATAGAAAAACGAAAGTGAAGGTTTTGCCTGTTTTGTCTCCGGGTCTTCGGAGAGAAGGGTCATTAGTAAATTTTCTACAGATTGGGGAGGGTCAAACCTGTTTTATTCGCAACAGGGTGAGGGTCACAGTTTTTTTTTGGCAAGGAAAAAAATATTCCATGTCGCTTAGTTGACTGTTATTTGTCAACAAACACGCGAAGTGTATAAAAACCTAAAACTTTTATATACAAGCAAAGCTACCAGTCAAGATTAATCTAAATTATTTACAGGTGTCGAAACATCTTGTCCAATTAACATAATCGTCTCTCTCGACCAGTGCCCGCTTTTGTCCATATTTTGACGGCGGTAATGTTTCCGCGCGGGGTTCTGCTATAAAATCAGTCTCCGGTGTCGATTCGTTACTTAAGCTACTCGGGCTTGAACCGACAACTCGATCTACCACGTCTACTTGTGAGTCAGTTTCAACCTCGGAAAGTGATGAGGTCACTTGTTGCTGCACATTTCTTAGCGGGGGCTGCCGAGGTTGTTGACACTCCATTGAATCGTACAGCAAGCTGCCAATGTGCGCTTTGATCATTGCGACCTTTTCAGCTTTTTTCCCTTTGAAGGTGATCTTGTGATGGGAATAGTATAAGGATAGCTTTTTAAAAATAAAATTTGATAATATTGATAAAAAGCTTATCCGTCTTCCATAACGCCACATAGGGTGTTTATGCACGAGATACTATGTGGGGTCCTTTGATTTTAGCGCTCAATAAGTGCCTCACATTCGGCTTACCTCAATGCATTGATCAAACCTGCCTGGCCATTGGTTTGGTACATAATAAAGAAAATTACGGGTTGCGTTAACAACACTCTGTTTAGACACTCTAGACCTTCTTCCTCCTTTGACAGCACGCTGTGAAGCATTGAACATAAGATCATAATATGCGTATACTGAATTTTTCATCCATTTGCATGGATTTGATAAAGAGCCAAGGAGAGTGTGACGGCTGCGCGGATAACCAAGGAAATACAAAATGGTTTTGACGTGACCATAAGCTTTGTACGGGTTGGTCTGTGAGTGTACTTTATCTGGAAGTCAAAAGTTGTTAGTGAGTTCTTAAAATCGAAGATCGTCTTATCATTACCTGTTAAAAATTATCTTCATTAATTTGGACACTTTGGCGTCTTCTTGGTAACTGATGGCGGGCTTTTGCTTAAACTAGGAAATAAACTTACTAGAACTACGTGAAGCTGAGATTGTCATGACGAGTTGTTGCCTTTGTGAATAAACGATTTGAAACGCAGAGAGCCATCACTGAGAACATTTGACAAAATAGGGCCAAAAAATTTTTCAACTCGTGCCGGCTGTTTCCCAGTAAAAAATATCGGTTCAACATCTTTTTAAAAATTATTTATATTTTACTTGTAAGTTAATATTTGGAGAAAAGTAAGTCATAAAACTACAACATTATCCGGGACAGTTTCGGTACTATTCTTAAATAATATTGTGCCGGTAATATCCCATGGCCTGATTTAAAATGTTTGTCCCTAATGGGTGCAATAGCATTTCTTATCGCCCTATAAAGGAATGAACATGCGCAGGTCATACTCATACTTCTTGAGTGCTCTACTGCCTCCTAAGTGCTTTACAACAGAACTAGTGAGAACCAGTAAGCAAACGTGCGTTACTACACTGCATGTAAGTGTTGTTTAACTTGAATTAAAATTGCTTTTAATGGTAGCTCTGGAATGAAAATATTAAAAACTTTTGCTGGTCATGACTTTAAGTCGCGTACGTCATATGGCGTCCGTAAGTCTGCCATCTTGGATTTTCGTAGAAAGTTAGCAAAATACAATATCATTTGATGGAAACTACAATGTCAGATAATTTTGCTAAGAGTCAGCTATTAAAAGTGTCGGCATCACAGAGTAAATCCTCTTATCAAATTTTCGAAAAAAAATATGGTAGTGTTATCCATTCCACTCCCCTTGCACGCACTGGCGAGGGCTAATATTGTTAATAGAACATGGCTCAATCTTCTCCCCTTCTTAGATCAAGGTTACTATACTGCTAACACCATTGAGCGCTTATCGGCAATTACTAGAGACAGGGAACTTTTCTTACCAACGTTGAATCTCGACGTGTACTTTTGCTCCATGTAAAGACCTTTCTTTGTCCACACAACCAGAGCACCCACCATAGGTAGGCCGATAAGCGCCGCCAAGGGAACTGCACGGATTCGAATTCTGCCTTGTGATCTCAGATACATCAGAACTTCTTCTGTTAGAATAGTGAAGACGTTTCCAAAGGCAATATTGCCCCAATTTTTCTAAGAGCCAATAGCTTTTAATCTGGTTCTGGGATAAGATTTATTCCAAGTTACGACCAGCCTGTATATAAAGGATTGCGTAACAGTTTTTTTTGATAAGGGTTTTGGTTACGTACTTCACGTATAGCGTGTGACCGCAAAACAAAAGACTGTGCACAGTCGTGGACCTTACACATAAATCCTGACTCCTTTTTTTGAACCTTTGATGTTTGCTGAGCTTCATAACCAGTCCCTTCTATAACTATGGACAGAGTTAGCAAAAGATAACGAGAAATGCAGTGGAGACATAGTTTCCTAACAACACAATTTTATTACACTCTTGATTGAAATAATAATGTTAAAATAAACTTGATACAATAACGCCTAGTCTGAACCCTCAGGAAATCTAAGCTTATCTACACGGTTTAAGTCTTACATGAAAGGCAACCATTTGCTCAAGCCGGATCTGAAGACTAAACTTTCGCTTACTTTATTATCATTGCTATTTTCTAAAATGAACGACAAACACTAATATTACACAGCGCTCATGTTCTTGCCCATCTTTTATGACGACTTAGTAAGTAGTAACAATTGCATTTACTTATCAAAAGAATACCCTTCGAAAAAAGGGTACTTTTTCATCATGTCGTGCACTGTGTTCTTTTGTTCAGCGGTCCATTCTATAAAATTACGTGTTATAGAGGGGACCGGGTCGACAATGGCTGCGCAATCCTGGAGATATTGCTCTGTGCACGTGATTTCCAGGAACTGACAGATTCTTCTTAGGGTTTCCACAGGGTTCTTGACTATCTCCATGCTGGGTACATCAAGGAAGCTGCCTGGAAAAGCTTCCCTGGCCTTATTACATCCTTTGGCCAAACTAAAGTAAAACTTTGTTTTTCTTTCAAGTTCATCAGGAGCCTTTACCTATTGACGCAAATAATTCAGAAGTGTAGTTCTTTAATGCCGAAGTAACATTAATATGTTAACTACCACTTCGCCTGTTTTGGAATATACACACTGCCCATTTTCTCACTGAAAACATTATTTTCGGCTGGAAGCATTCTTTTGATTATTGTTAGATTATCTAAAGCCTGATATGACACACATAACTTCTTGGAGAAATGTTAGAAACATCGAAAATACTGCATGCTTGAGCTGTTGTTTTTGCGGGCTAGTTGGCCTTTTAGAGAAAGGAAGGATGGTGCACGCTTTAGTTAAAAACATATAATTGTATAGTGTTATCAAAATTGCAACACACAACATCACTTTGCCCCAAAAAATTAAGTTTACCAGTAGGAAAAAGGGAAATTGCTTGTTTATAAAAGCCTTTTGAAAATCATTCGCACTTCGAAGATTTATATACCACAGTTTATGTATAACTCTTCAGTATTTTATTTTGCGTCTTTTGCAAATGCCTTGTTGTTTTAATAGCCTTAATGCTTTGTTGTGATTTTAGTAAGTTTTCTTAAATTGTTTATTGCTTAGAAGTCATTCACACTTGAGAAAACCCAATTTAGACTACTAGCCCATATAAAATGCATAGTCTTTTTAGTATTTTTTTTTTTTAATAATTGTAATACAAGCATAACTGTGCCTTATTGTTGGCTGCAGACATTTCCCTTACACACATGATGTTACTATTTTTATTACTAATTTTTATCATACCTTTACTCTATGTTCTCCATGCCGTGCCTTGATGTTTTTATGCTTCAGAACCATGGTCGCAATGTTGTCGAACGGATTTCTCACAACATGAACAAATTTCACCTTAGCGCCCGCAGTTTTCTCTAAAATGTGAACAGCGTCCAACGAATTCTTTCTGTTCATGACAATCGCTGAAAGCGCTCCTGACTTGTCTCCAATGACCTATTGACAGAATTAATGAAAAGATTTAAGACTATCTTTCCTACAATAAGTCAAAAATTTACGCAGAATAAGCAAAAGATCATAGTTAATAGAGGGAATGGTTAAGAAGTCCGGTAAACATCAAAGAAGCAATCAAACAAACTAAGATTTATGTTGGAAGGTTCTTGACCCTGCATACACATCTTTTGTTTGATGCTCAAAGAATATACATGCACGAATTACATAATCGCTAGGTTTTTATTGCTTAGGCTAGCCTCTGGACAGGCTCCGGCTGGATGGGTCTGACCGCGGCTGGAAGAGCCAAGACGGAACTGGCTGGAGTAAAGTGGCCGAGGGGGAAATGGTGTTTCCCCTCACCTTAACCCTCCTCTCTCTTCCATTCTCCTTTTTCCCGCTTTCTTTTCAACCCATCCTTGACTATAGAGCCTGTTCATAGGCTGCACATAACCATCTTCTGTATTTTGCCAGGTTTTGTGCAGGGTCTCCCCCTCTCCCCCCCCCCCCCCAACCAAAAACAAACAAACAAACAAAATAGCCAAAATGACAAAAAACAAAGAAATTTGCTAGGTTTCACAGCCAGTTCCCGCTATCAACTATGGTAAGGTCCAAAAAAATATATTTGGTCCCTTTTTCGAAATCAATGAACGGCCTTAAAAAATAATCAAGTTTATTAATTATATCTCTCAGTTAGTACTCGCGCTGTGGTTCACGGGTCAATTTAGCGGGGCTGTATGCGGCTACTGCCAGGCCCGCTAAAATAAAAGTTTTTTTTTTTCTTTTACTCCTGAGATTGTGTATTAACACCTGCTAAGGACTTAAGAGTCACTTAACAACGATTTCAGATTGACTCGTTTTGCTTTCGAGGTACGTCAGAACTTTGACGCCGTTAATTCTGCGAGAATAGAAATCGTTCCAGAGCCCGTCAGACACACAGTAGAGATATAATAAATATCTTACTAACCTTGTTTTGTCGATCCGTACTGTAAGTTACGGATCCTCGTTTTCCCCCTTCGATTTATGGCCATGCGCTTCGCGCTTGGACCATAAATCGATGGGGACAAAACTCGGGCCGCAGCTTACAGTACGGCCCTCGAACTCGATTAGCAAGAGGTATGTAAATTCAAGTAGACTCTACAAGTGTCGGGTTAGCAGTCCTGTGGGATGCGATGGTGTTTCTTTCACAAGGATCACATGATGATTTTGTTTAGTACTAAAAATTAACACCTAGACGAAGTTAAGAAAATGAGATTTTGGAAATAAGAAAATTATTTGTAATTCTTCGTATCCGTTTAACCATGGGAATGAATATGGTGCAAATGCAAGAGATACCACTGGATCTTTTGATTTCAGATTTCAATGCAAAATAAGCCTTACATTCGGCTTACCTCAATGTACTGATCAAAGTTTCCTTGCCATTGGTTTGGCACATAATAACGAAACTTAGAGGTTGTGTTCAAAACACTTCCTTTAAATAATTCAGACCTTCTTCCCTGGTTGACTGCACGCTGTGAAGAGTAGAACATAGTGTCAAAATACGCGTATATTGAGCCGTTCAACCATATGTCTCGTTTTGAGCTCCACTTGTAGAAAGCCATTGTTTCGTCTGCTATAACCATGTGCGGGTGAGCATCCAGTAAAGAACCAAGAAGAGTGTGACGACTGCGCGAATAACCAATGAAAAACAGGATGGTTTTGACGTGACCATAAGCTTTGTACAGGTTGATCTGCGAGTTTACTGTATCTGTAAGTGGAAAATTGTATTTGGCGCTTTAAATTAAAGATTACCAAGTCATTGCCTGTTTAATATACTTTTCGCCAACTTTTGACGATCTTTTGAAATCCGCCTGACAACTGGTAGCTTTCGTTTAAACTAGAAAATCAAAGTACAAGAACCGTGTAAAGCGGAGAGGTCCAGAGTCAGGACGTCGGTGTGACGCGAGATTGTCAACTCCGTTTTTAACTCATTCATTTGCGCGCAGCGCAGTGAATGAGTTGTTGTGGAGGGCCGGATTTGTGGACAATTAACTGCGAGGACATTTAATTGCGTAGACGGAAATCAAATTGAGATCAAATTGGCGTAAGCGGAAATCAAATTCCGTCTGGCTCGCAATGCATGCTGGATCCACGTTCTCTCATGGCAGCCATTTTTTCGAAGAGTTCTGCTTCCAGCTTTTTTGCCGTCTTTTTGGGTGAGTAACAATTGCTTTATTGTGCTTTAAATACCTAAGCTCTAAAGCAGACAGCGCACACATCAATCATAGCGGCCTATAGTCACACTAAAACCTTTATAGGGCCCAATTCGATCAGACTTGACGGTCGCTGCGTAAAAATCCCACGGCTCAAGTTGGCGATATAGTCTCCGTCAAAGCCAAACTTATCTCAAAGTCAGACGTCTAACCTGTGTTTTCCTATAAGCTGAACAAAACAGTCAACAAGAGTGAGACCATAATCGCAGATTCCACCAGCGCGGTGCGTTTTACATTGAGGGGGAAGCAATAGATAAAGTTGAGATTGACAAATCGTACCAGTTCACTAATTTGAAAGTTTGGTACTTCAATGGAAAATACCTTAATGGTTCGCAAAACTCAAGCATTGCTGTTTCTGAAGCTATTAAACTTTCCCCCGACAGTGATGCAGCAGCTGCTCAACTGAAGCCCAAGGCGAAAGAAGTTTACGAAATCACAGGACGCATCCCAGCCATCGATATCAACAAACAACATGTCTGTGTAAACTGCAAACATCGCAACGACTACGATGAAGACATCTCTGATGACCTTATACAGTGTTCCTCCTGCAAAATAAGCACGCTTAAAGAAAGCCTCCAGGTAAACTTTGGTAGGTTTTACTGCAACCGAGAAGCCCTGGATGGCATGTCTCAGTCACTTACGGAAGTCGAGGGATATAATCTCGAAACAAAGTCAAATAACATGTCCAGGAAATTAATAGTCCACACTCTCCTCTTAGTAAAACAAATCTCATTTGAGATTTTCATGGAGGACAAAAAAAATTAAGTCAATGAAGATAAACAAGTAAATATACTTTGTCATCCTCACTGTCGCTAGCTGTTGCCAAAATTTAATAATGCCTTCTTCCAAAATGGCAGGCAGTTTATTATTCTTTTGTTTACATAGTAATTAGCACTCTTTGCCTCGTCAACATGTACAAAATGCAAAAGAATTTTGGAGTGAAAATGAGGCAAAGAGGGCTAATTAACATACAAACAAAAGAATGATAAATTGGCCGCCATTTTGGAATAAAGTGTATTTAGGCAAAGAAGTTTGCGGCTTTTCTGATCCTCACAAGACTTTTCTATTCCTCGGAATGTTGTTGTTGTTGATAGCAAGTTATTGTTGTTGTTGTTGTTGATCACAAGTTATTCTTGCGATCAAAGGCAACAAAGAAATTAAGACAATGAAGGTAAAGAGCTAAATATAATTATTTTGTCATTAAGGCAAAGAAGTATGTGGGTTTTCTGATCCTCACAACGCTTCTCTATTCTTGAGAATATTATTGTTGTTGATAGCAAGTTATTGTTTTTGTTGTTCATCACAAGTTATTCTTGCGGTCAAAGGCAACAAAGAAATTAAGTCAATGACAATTTAATAATGCCACGTGAGACAAAGAGGTATGTGGGTTTTTTGATCCTCACAACACTTCTCTATTCCTCAAAACGTTATTGATCACAACTTGTTGTTGATCGTAAGTTGTTCTAGCAATCAAAGAGGACGAAAACTATGTAAATGAAGATATAGAACTAAATATACTTTGTCATCCTCACTCTTCCTGTTATAATAATTTAGTAATACCACTTAAGGCAAAGAAGTATGCAGGTTTTCTGACCCTCACAAGATCTCTCTATTCCTGGGAATATTACTGTTGTTGATCGCAAGTTATCATTGTTGTTGTTGATTGCAAGTTATTCTTGCGATCAAACACAACAAAGAAATTAAGTTATTAAAGATAAAAAAATAAATATACTTTGTCATCCTCATGGTTGCTGTTGCTATGATTTAGTAATGCCACTTCCCGGGGGATACTCCCTTATATAAGCTATATAGGTGTGCTGCCCTAAGCAGTATGATTTTCAAGCCGTTTTGGTCTGAAAACGGGTATGGATTTTGGACATTTTGGCCTGAAATTGGGTATTTTTTGCCTGCTTGTCTGAAATAGGGTATAGACTTTTGCCATTTTTAAGAGTCTGGTCTTAAATTGGGTAGAGAAAATCGCATATTTTGGTCTAAAATGGGTAAGTGTTTAAACAAACGGGTTGCACACCCCCACCACAAGTTGTTCTTGCGATCAAAGAGGACAAAAACGTTTCGTAAATGAAAGTAAAGAAGTAAATATACTTTGTCAATAATGCCACTTAAGGCAAAAAAGGCACGTGGCTTTTCTGATCCTCACAACACTTCTCTATTCCTCATAATATTATTGTTGTTCATCGCAAGTTATTGTTGTTGTTGTTGTTGTTGTTGTTGTTGTTCAACCATAAGAAAAGTCATGGGAGGGGCTGGACATAAAATGAAGGATTTTTATAGTGGGCACTGTTGCAAGCGCCAATGTATAGCCCAATCTTTTTATGCATCTCTGTCCCACTTGCTTTGTTCTACTGCCCCGCCCCCTGTTGTTAAGAAACTAACCAGAGGTTCCAAGAATTTGTGAAACTGCAAGGAAAGCAAATAAATGGTAGTATGTTTCACTTCTGCTCACTTTCAGTGAAATGCATCACTCCAAAGCCCCGAAGAGCTAGTTCCCTGTGTGCATTACCGTATCCTTCTACCCAACCAATTAACTACCCCTCCTCATTTTCAGCCCACAATTATGAAGATTCACGCACACAGCATACTTATATAAAGCTCATATCAATGCATCACACTGCACACATTCATGTATTTCAATAAAAGGAGGCAAAACTGAAACAAACCATGAAGTGCAATTACACATAAAAACTCAATCTCATCCCTCAAATAATATGAATGAGTTGGCTCACAGAGCCTTTGATTTATAGTTGTTATCCATGATAGGTCAAAGAAAGCTCACGATTAGCGCAATCTGTACAAAAACTGAAAGGCACCAGTATATATCCATTGGCGATCCGTAAAGTGTTTTTAATTTTCCAATCATAATTGTTGAATTTGTGAAACATTATTGGGAACGCGAAAGCCTTCAGAAATTTGTCAAAATGATGTTAAAAAATGTTCATCTCACACTAGAAGTTTTCAAGAAAAAAAGTTGTTAAAAACCCCCAAATCATTTTCGTGTTAGTTAATATTTATGGAGAAGTAAGTCATAAAACAACAAAATTATTCGGTCAGCTTCCGGTACAATACTTGGATAATATTGGGCTAGTAGTAGTAGTAGTAGTAGTAAACTTTATTTAAGTGTGAGTCGTTCTAGCGTTTTATACACTAATTGGTGACCTTAATGAAAGAAAAATTAAGAAAAAACATTAGAATTTTGTGAAAATTAAAACCCTTATTCTAAATAAAACTCTAGTTAAAAAAAAACATGTTAAAAACCGGAGCCCCTCTAGTAATAGAGAAATCTGATAGGTTGATTTAAAGTATTGTCCCTGGGAACAAATGTTTCAATTACACGTCTTATTGCCCTATAGAAGAGCAGACAGGTCATGTGATTAGAAGTTAGGCAAGATTGCACAATACATCCTAATGATCTACAGTCGACAGTCCTTGTAGAATAAACTTCCTAATTCTTTCTTAATGTTGTTTGCAATCTGTCCTTTGAAGTGTGTTGACAGTTAACAATACAACAGCAACATCCTTTAAGTGTATCGAACTAGGACAAACCATAGTTAATAGAGGGGAATGGTTATGAAACTCGACAAAGTTCTTTGTTGTATGTTTTTGTTCTATTTTTTGGTCTTGACCGTGCACAAAACACAATAGTTGTTTACTGCTGACCGAGGAACT
>NW_028301542.1:6382500-6385000 GCF_042242905.1 Orbicella faveolata
AATTGCAATACTCTTATAAGAAACGATTTGGAAATGCATGAGACAAGAAATATAAGTGATAGAAACCGACGTTTCGGGGAATCTTGCGCCATTATCAAGGTTACATAATTAAAGATTAAAAGCGATTTGTCGAGAGGCTAAGTTGAAGCGAATTTGCTTGGCACTCAGTTTTATGCGAATTCGCTTCAACTTAGTCCCTTCACAAACCGCTTTTTATCTTTAATTATGTAGCCTTGATAATGGCGCTAGATGCACCGAAACGTCTGTTTCTATCACTAATATTTCTTGTCTCATGTAATTGCAAGGTCAGATGAAATTATTGACACAAAATTTTGGTAAAGCACATCTACTGAAAGTGTCAACATCACATGGCAAATCTCCTTATCAAATTCCGAACAAACTTGTGGTAGTATTAATTGTCCACTTCCCTTCTTTTTGTACGCATGTGCGAGGATTATTATTGTTAATGGATCAAAACGCAGTCTTCTCTCTTTGTTACACCATTGAACTAGCAAGCTAATGTAAATGTTGATAAACGTGGGGATTTTCTGAGCAAAAATGTTATTTGTTTTTGCAAAAAGAAAAGCAACCGGTGTCCAGCTTAATCGATGCTATGGCAAGTAAGATCAAGGTTTACTAAATTGGTAATGTGAGCCGAGCCCCATTCAGCGCTATCACTGTAGTGCGACTAGCTAGAATAATTCGGCATTTAAAAATGGAAAGGAATTTTCTTTTGTAACAAAGTGTTTCTGCCAATATCTAAGTAAGGGCCGTTACTAACTACAAGAGACTTCTCTTACCAGTATTGTGTCTCACTACAGGCTTTCGCTTCATGTAAACACCTACGTTCGTCCACATGACCAAAAACCCCGCCACTCCCAGGCCAATAAGCACGCCCGAGAGAACAGCACGGATTCGAATTCTGCCTTGTGATCTCAGGCACATCAGAACTGCTCCTGTTTAGAATAATGGAGAGGTTTCCAAAGGCAACCTTGCTCTAATTGTTCCAAGAGCCAAATGCTGTCAAGGTGGATCTGGGATAAGATTTATTGCAAGCTATGACCAGCCTGTATATAAAGGATTGTGGAACAGTATATTTGACAAGGAAACTTCAGATAACTAAGACCAACGGACTTTGTGAGGAAAGGAACACTTATTCTTTTTAAGGGACTATTTGAGTAATGAGGTTTACAATAGCTGTTCGTAAATCGTAGAACATTTATAAAAGAAAATTTCAAATTGTTGGAATGGTAAGCAAATTAAAGGTTGAAAAAATGACAAGTATGTTAAAAATATTTTTTAGCCTGCGTTGCAGGGGTAAACAGGAAGGGGCAGGGGCAACAGGAGCGCAAAGATGGGAAATGAGCCTCTCTGCCAAGTCCCCTCCTTCCTTCCTCCCGTCCTTCCTTCCTTCCTTGCTTGTTATAAAATTGCTCTGACTATAAATCCATGCAAAATAATTTTTTTCAAATTGGTAAAATTTCATACTTTTAGATTGATTTCCTAAAACAAAAACCCTTATTTCACGACACAGCATACTGTGCCTTTGAAAGCGTGAAGCAAATAGGTCGATCGGAAAAGCGATATTTATAGAAAACGACAAATGTGCACATGTTACGAGCCAAAAGAGACGTTTTGGCTTGTCAGCTTCATCGCAGAATCGCGCTCTCCGAAAAGCGTCGCCCAGGAAAAGTGGGGAACGTGCCCATGACGCTTTGCGGCTGCAATGGCCCGTGAACGAAGTTGTAAAGACTGCCGCCGGTTTCGGTCTCTTAAGAACCTTAAGTGTCGACATGATTCATAAAAGGAAGTTAAAGTTCTCCACTGGCGTCCTTCAAACACTACAGATTTACTTGGAGCAATTAGTGTTTTTTAAAAGCGTTGAGACGTACATTTCATCTGTAAAGAGAATAGAATACAATTCATATGCAACTAGCCTCCGTTGTCATAAGATTAGTAACTTGCTTGGTTTCGTTTTTTTTGACTCTCGAAATCCAACGGACGAATGTTTCTATTATGTTTATACATATGCAACACTGCTGAATGAGAAATTTTTGTCATTACGGATTTCTTAAGGCCAATCGTTCTGAGAGGAAAAGAAACCGCGTGGAAAAACGTGCATAAATTTATGGATCCTTGACAACGGTGATGGTTTTCGCAAGCACGTTATTAAAACCACGAGTGAGTCTGAAATATATCTTTTCATAATAAGTCATATTATTTTCGCATTTTAATTGATTTATAGTTATGAACAATTTGCGAATACATCCCTCTCTTGTCACTCTCGTCCGTTATTAAACAGTCTCGGATAAGTACATTTTCCTTCATTGGTACCTTGGTATATCGCGAATCCCTTGATTTGATTGGATGTACACGATAAAGGTTTGCTATTCGCCGATGGCCAGCTTTTGCTGGTTAGTTGTTATAATTCAGAATTAAAAAAAAAAAAAAAAAAAAAAAAACGGTACCCGACTTCATGTAGTGGTTAAAAAGATAAGAA
>NW_028301542.1:6392500-6410000 GCF_042242905.1 Orbicella faveolata
GGAAAGCGACTTAAATTCAAGCTAAGTCAGTTGTTTAAAGCTTCCAGTTCATCGAAAACAATGTTCCTTAATGTGCAGTGGCTATTTGAGCAAATCAACGAAAAAAAAAAAAATCTCGCTGCAGATAGCCGTTTTATTTACAGTGTTTCCGTCCTTGAGCTAACTGACTGGAATTCTAACTCCCCATGAATTTTGAAAATAAGCAATGTGCTAAAGTTACAATGTTCAAAACATGGAAAGTACTTTCTTTGTTTCGACAGAGTTAAAAACATTATAGTTTTTGACATGTGAACCGTAATAAGGTGATCTTTACTAGCATCATTTCGCTTTTAAAACGCAAAATCATACAAATCTGCTCTCGGGGCCGTTTAAAATGTTGACTTAATTTAAAAACACGCGTGGAAATAGATTTCAGTAGAGGATTATGTCGAAAAACGAAGAACAATAACATAAAAGATAAGACACGGCGGAGATAAGTTCAAGATTTGTGTCTTTTGTCTTTCAAGGGCTCCATTGACTGGTTTATTGCAGAGCAAGAAAACTAAAGCACTATAAAGAAAACAAAAGTACAAATTGCTATTTTGGCAGCATTTCTTCAAAAAAAGGAGAAACACGAAGTGAGCTAGCAGAAATTCCTCCTGCCGAGTTGCAGGAACTTTTGAGTGAGCTTATATATTCAGCGTCTTTACAAAGGACGGACGCATAGAAGAACACGAACCATCACTGTTGCAAAGTATGGTAGCCAGTTTTGAAAGGATGCTTAGTCCTATCCAGGAAGCAAAATTAATTTTCAAGCATTTGAAAACCTTCGAAAAACTCTCCATTCTAAACAGAAAAAAGGTATTACACACTTTATTTAAACAGCACTAGTAATGTTGGGAAAAACAAAAAGAGGAAAAAAAACTAATACAATATTAACATGAAACTACAAGTAAGCTAAGTTACTCTAGGCCCTTCAAGTCTTACTAAGGCGACCATTTGCGCTGTGCATTTGCTGCTCAAGCCAAAAATTAATAAAAAAACAAAAAAAAAAACTTTAGATCACCTTATTATTCTCACCATTTTCTAAAATGAATGAAAACCATTACGCTACATTCCTGTTCTGGTGTATCAGTTATGACGACTTAAAGTGCCACTAACCTCAATTGTTTTTTCCTTTAATAAAATCTATTAGTCTCCCTGATGACTTCAGCGAAGAAACCCGATTGATAAAATCCCTACGTTTCTACAGGCGTTTGAACATGTAATTTCTATGTTCACCACCGCGCAAAGTGGGATTTGGGTCGGGTTACTAGTGACGTCCCTTCGGGAACCGGGCTAAAACACTCAAGAGACTTTTGACTGAGCTTCGAGGGCTATGAAAACATTTTTGGGTTACTTGGGATTCATATTTTATCAAAACTGGGCAAAATTTTTAAGTGAAAGAACTGTATCATCTAGTATTACAATTCGGAGTCTAGCTACAATTTGGACCGCTGCGATATATAATTTTTTTTTCCTTTTCGAAGTGCGGGTTCGCCGAGTAATTTAGGCCAGGATCAGGATCGACAATTTGCCGGTCTATTTGGGTTATAAAGGTACAAATAATGGCTGAAGAGTTAACTTACAGCTTTTAAAGAGTTATAAAGATGTCAATGAGCACGAAGAGTTGGTAATTTAACTTTACGGAACGTAGAGATTTCTGAGAGTCAAATCATTTTTAGATTCAAAAATTTCCTCCGAGATACAAGTTAAAATGCGATGCAGTCGTAGTCCACTCCTGCCTACTTCTCTAGATCAGTGACTGAAAATAGTCAACTACTTTGTACAGACACAAGCTACAGAAATTTGCGTATTTCACACTAGTAAATCATGGAAAATCTTTCGACAAGATCTTGAAAAGAGGTTCATTATAGTATCAGTTAATTAAATACATTTCTACTTCACTGAAATATCCATTTTACGTACGCTAATAACCTGGGAGTTCTCGACTTATTAGTTTGCATTTCGGTTGTCTGACTTTCAGGGCGACAATCTCCGTCGGTAGCCATAGAGTCGAATCGTTCGTTTCACTTTCCTCATGTATTTTTAAATGGATGATCCATTCTAAGTTTGTAATTTAGATCTATTTCGTTCCTCAAAGACGAATCTCGAAGAACAAAACAATTCTGTATTCGGAATGGCCAATGAGAAACACGGCCGGATTACGACCTCCGGCGTGCGTTTTTTTTTTTTTTTTTTTTTAATCCAGAAATACACAGCTAGTTCACCAGTTCCAAGCCTTAACAATCTTAATCGCCTCGTTGTAGGACGTAGGTTTCGTTTACTATTCGTTTAGAAAAGTCTTTATTTCAAGTACAAAAAACGCGATGCGTTTAGTTTACCCTTTGTTTTGCGACGTTTTCGCTGCGTTGTGGTTTGTATAAGGTCCCTGCCGTCATGGGCTTATAAAAAGTCACTGTGTCGACGTGTCAGTGCTCTGTATGCTTCTATATTTGCTATTTAAACCTCGAACTCTTTGAAAGATTTGACGCGAACAAAAGTGTGAGGGCGCTTTCCACTCTGGTGCAGCTACCAGAAAAGTCTGTTCCATTCGCCCTAGAAACTTTCTGGAAATTCATACCGGAATTTTTGGTCGAACGGAAAGCACCCAAAATATTGTTATTCCCGAAATGACGTCAGAAGCCAAGTCGTCCCATTCTCCGCTATTCCTCGGTTGTGAACATGGAAAACGGCACTTTTACAAACTTTGAAAATTCATAAAAAATTAAAGAAAATAGCTACAACGATAATTTTTTCGCAGTGGTGATTAGGAGAAAAATAAAATTTATATTAGCGAACAAACGTTTTTGGGGTTAGTGGCACTTGAAAACAGAACACAAAATGCAATTACTTATCAAAAGAATACCCTTCGAAAAAGGGGTACTTTTTCATCATGTCGTACACAGTGTTCTTTTGTTCAGCGGTCCATTCCATAAAATTACGTGTTATGGAGGGGACCGGGTCCACGGTGGCTGCGCAGTCCTGGAGATATTGCTCTGTGCACGTGATTTCCAAGAACTGACAGATTCTTCTCAGGGTTTCCACAGGGTTCTTGACTATCTCCATGCTGGGTACATCAATGACGCTGCCTGGAAAAGCTTCCTTGGCCTTGTTACATCCCTCGGCCATATCAAAGTAATTTTGTGTTTCTATTTCAAGTACATCAGGAGCGTTTACCTGCCGACGCAAATCAGTAAATAGTGTATTTCTTCAATGTTTTAAGACTGAAGTAACATAAAAAGAGAGTCCTCACTCACGTGGGCAGCAGCCATGCAAATTTATTAGAACGAAAGAAATTGTTTACATAAGAGAAGAGTTCAACTCCAACTTGATTGATTTTGTGCACCAACATGGCCGCCGTTTCGTTGTTTTGGAAGGACCAAGATGCCTGTCGGGTAAGTAGGGTTGAGTCGCTGAAAATTAAGTCTATCAGTAGAAATGGGTAAATTGCTTGGTCAGAAAAACATTTTCGTACTAACTTCAAGAATTACGGTGATTTTAAAATCATGACCCCCCTCTAGTGAAACCGCCCTCTTTAAGCAACAACTGGAAAACCATCTGTGGTACTTGGTTTTATTTGCTTTCAAAAATGAAGTAGACATCACGGTATATACAGTAATTCAGGTGTCTAAAATACTGTCCAAGCCAGCAAAATAAAGTAAATAGTTCTGAAATTTTTAAGCCATCCGTACGTTGAATATTTTTACACCGGCCTCAGTTCAGAATCACTGTGAAGCATAGTCAATTACCGGCCAAACACTTCTTTTTGATGGATCATCGAACGTTTATCGTTCGCCGTTCTTAAAAAAAATGGTTTTACAGAGCAGAAGTAAAATGCAGCAAAGAGGGCACCTTTCCCTGAAATTACAGCTTTCCTCTTTGGATAAAACAATCTAGTCTTTTTTTCTTGTATATTTGTAACAATTAATGCATCGTAACCGTTATCATGCCCTATTACCGGCCTAAAGCAATCGCGCGGCATACATATAATGTGCATATTACTATTTGTTATCATACCTTTACTTTATGTTCTCCGTACCGTGCGCGGAGCTTTTTGTTCCGTAGGACCATGGTTGCAATGTTGTCAAATGGATTTCTCACAACATGAATAATCCGCACCTTAGCGCCCGCAGTTTTCTCTAAAAGGTGAACAGCGTCTACCGCTTTAATGCTTCTTTTCATCGTCAACGCTGCAGTCGCACCTGTCTTGTCTCCAATGATCTGTTGATAGACGTTTCCAAGCTAAATTTCCTACCACATGACATTTTTCTACTACAAAGAATTAATTTGGAGAATTTAATTCCACAATAAGAAATTTAGTTGGAATTCTTCGTATTTGTTTTTGTTTGTTTGTATATATATATATATATATATATATATATATATATATATATATATATATATATGAGACAATACATCAATGCATATTATAGGCAAGGAAGTCCAGAGAAGCCAATAAGGCTTATGTAAAGGACTATCTTAAATACTTAATTCTTAAAAAGAGAATAAAAATGCTGTCATCGGCACAAAAACGATCATAATGTATAGGATAATCAAAAATTAAACGAGCTTACCTGTAAGTGAAGTTTGATTGTGATTCTCCTGAGTCATTGGGAAGGAACGAAGGGATAACGTGAGATTGCGCGAGCAAGCTTGCCTTCAAATTTTAACATTGTCGAGTAAACACCGACCCAAAAAGGGGGCAGGGATAATGAGCCAATGGCTCAGTCAACACCTAAATGGGTGGGCACGTGATCCCTTCGTTCCTACGTAATGGCTCAGGAGAATCACAATCAAACTTCACCTACAGGTAAGCTCGTTTAATTTTTGATTCTCCCTCACCATTGCTGACGTCACTACGGAACCACGTGAGATTTCAAAGCAAGGTGATTACGAGACAACAATATCAAATCAACAAGTATAATGTAAAAACAGTAGGCGTGTCGAAGTACAATATGACACCTCAGCAGTTGTATACAAACTTTACTGTTAAACACTAGATAAGACTGCCTGACCAAAATTAGCATCAGGACTATGTTCAATGGGTTTGTTATAAAACCGAGCAAAAGTAGACGCATTTGACCATCTAGCAGCTTTCATGATAGTTGTCATGTCCAAACCAGACCTCTTCGCAGCTGAAGTTGAGGCTGAACGAGTGCTGTGGGCTCCAAACTGGTTTGTATCTATACCAGCATTTGCTAAAACACACTTGACCCATCTTCCAATGGTATCTTTTGAAACTGCCTTGTGTGGCTTGACATAACTTATGAGGAGTTGACTTTCTTCACCTCTAAGAGGTTTTGTACGAATGACATACTCCTGTAGACACTCTACAATACATAGTCCAGGACCCTTAAAATATGCCTGGAAAACAAGGTCGTGTACATGTGTACCAGGTCTTGTTTGTTTCACTGGTTTAGAAATAGAAAATGAACAACTAGACTCTGTCAAGGTCATGTACCTAATATCTAGCAGGTACATAGTTTGAATTCGCTGACCTGACAATAACATTAACAGTATGGTGAGCTTCCAAGAGAGCTCCTTCAAAGATAATTTTCGAACATGCTCAAATTTGCGTGAAATTTCTAACACAACCTTAACGTCCCAAATACTTTTGTACTTTGGTAAATAGGATCTCCTCTCAAATACTCCTTTCATGAATCTTACCACTAAGGGATGGCTACCAGCAGGTGTATTGTCAGGAAAAACAATGACTGCTGACAATGCACTCCGAGCTGTGTTCAAGCAGCTATATCCAATGCCAGAATGAAAAAGTTCAGTCCAAAATTCAATAACATCTGTTACAGTTGGTTGCAAGGGATCACAAGACCGTTTAGTCGAAAACTTATACCATCTCGTAAGGTAGGTCCTGTACTGTTTCTCTGTTGATTCTCGCCATGATGACATGACAATGTCAATGGCTTGTTCTGAAAGCCATCAGAGTCAACTTGTGGTGGAGTGGGTGAATGGCATTGGGGTTGTATGGCAGCTAGAGTACTTTCTTTCCTTGAGGAAGAATGAAAGGTTCCTGAACAAAGAGGCGCATCAAAACTGGAAACCATGGCTGTGTTGTCCACTATGGCACAATAAGTATCCCGAAGGCTTGGTCGGCTTCCACCTTCTGCAGAACCCTATCAATGAGATTAAAGGGAGGAAAAGCATAAAAATACTGTTCCCCCCAGTCAACAAAAAAAGCATCTATAGAAAATGCACCAGGGTCAGGAAGCCAAGCTATGTAAGGCCTAGTCTGAAAATTAAGCCTGGATGCAAATAGACCAATAGATGGGGCCCCCAGGACTTGTGTGATTGACACATAAATGTTGGAATCAAGCTTCCATTCTGTATGGTCATGAAAAATTCTGGAGGCTTTATCAGCCGCAGTATTACACTTTCCTGGCAAATGTGCGGCAGATAGCCAAATATCCCGTGTAATGCACCACATCCAAATGGTTCTAGTAATGTGATTACATTCAAGTGAATGAGTGCGACCCATATTATTGATGTAAGAAACTGCTGTGGTGTTATCAACAAAAATTCTCGCATGGGTATGAGACAAGGTTGTACAGAAGGACTGTAATCCCAGGTAAGCTGCTTTTAATCCAAGGCAATTAATATGCTTGTGAACTTCATCAGGTACCCAGCGGCCTCCTGATGATTGTCCCTGAAAAACAGCTCCACATCCCTGTAAGGATGCATCTGTATAAAGAATGCAAGACGGATTACCTTGTGAAATGGGTTTAGAGACATTTTCAATGTCATCAACCCACCACTGTAGATCTAACTCTGCAGTAGGTGACAGTACCATGCTTTCATCAAAATTACCATGATGAAACTTAAGGGCTGCAGTTTTGTCATTTTCTAGCTGCCTATAGAACAGGGGTCCCATAGCAACCCCAGGGCAACTGGCCACAAGTTTGCCTATGACAACTGCCACTTCCCTGATGGTCGGTTGTGTTCTGGTCAAAAGATCTTTGCAAACATGCTTGATATTTTCTGCCTTGGCATGAGGCAAAGTGACAGTCATGGTCACAGAATTTAAGACAAAACCTAGAAACTCTAGAACCTGCGATGGCTCTAAGATTGAGTAGTCTGGGTGAACATAAAGGCCCAGAGTATCAAACAATTTAGTGGTGGCTTGAACATTATTCTCACATTCAGGCTTGGTGATGCCCTGTAAATAGGAATCGTCAATATAGCCAACTGACTGAAAACCCTGTTTTCTGAGTGTGCTATAAGCAGGTTTGAGTAACTTCGTAAATAATCGAAGGGCACAAGCTAAACCATTAGGTAAGCAAGTGAACTGGTAGAGCTGCCCTTGCCACTCAAATTTTAGATATTCTTGATGATCTTTGTGGATAGGTACTGAATAATATGCATCTTTGAGATCAGACGCCATGAAACAGTTTGGCCTGATCATGCTAATAACATGTTTTAATGACTCCATCTTAAAATGATGGTATGCCACAAATTTATTCAACTTTTTTAAGTTGAGGATCATCCGATGAGTTCTATTTTTTTTAGGTCTCAAAAAGACAGAGGATAGGAATTCACCTTCCTCGTGTGAAGATTTTAAGAGAACACCTTTAAGGACTAATTTTCAATCTCAGCACTGATTGTCTCAGCTTCTT
Source organism: Orbicella faveolata (assembly GCF_042242905.1). NCBI lineage: Eukaryota > Metazoa > Cnidaria > Anthozoa > Scleractinia > Merulinidae > Orbicella > Orbicella faveolata. The sequence goes on from NW_028301542.1 coordinate 6,400,150, forward strand.
TTTTACTAAGTTGGTGTTATATTTGTTTTGGGAGGTCATTTCCAAACAACAAATTAGTAAAGCCAACATGTTCAGCACAAATTTGCTGATACTGATTGCTCAGATCAGGTCTGATCATGTCTCGTCGTCTCTGAATGACCTCACAATTTTCATGGCCCAACAAGGTAATAACATCCAGTAAGGTTCGAGCAACACTTTCATCTGACAATTTCAAGGTTGAAATTTCACGTTTCATACACTGATCTGCAAGTTTGATCAGTGGGATCGTTGCTTTCTGAATTACATTTTGGAGCCTTTGGAGCTTCAGATCTCGAATCCTCTTGCCTGATTTAATTTTAGACCAGACTTCAGGGTTGACTTAAGTCCCTGTTACATTTTCGTAGTTCCCAGGTCTGCTGCAGTTTGAAAGTTTTTCTTTCAACTTATCATCCGACAACTTTGTCCGGATCGTTTTATTTATTATCTTGGCAAGTTTTGGGTCCACATCACTGGAATGTGCCTCATTAAGGTCGTATTCAGCGGCAATGGACCCTAAAAAATCGCTTTCGACAGTTTTCTCGGATTTCTCACTGTCCTTGCTCGTTTCGCTACCCTTAGGAAAGAGCGAATCTATAGAGAGGTCAACGGACTCGCTGTCCGTGGCTCTCGCGCCTCGTGGGACTTTTCGAGCAGGGATTTGGTCGTCCTCCGAGTCACTTGTAGATAAGCGGTCGTCATGTGAACGCTTAGATGGATTGCCAGCGTTCGAGAGAACCTCTGCAATGTCCGAAGACAATGACTTTGATATGTGTCGAAAGCCCTTAACCATGCTCTGGGAGATGCTGATGAGGCTTTAATGCTTTCAATGAAGTCGCTCTTCACCATGGACGTTGTCTTTGAAGAGCTGGGTTGAGAACCTGTTTTCCTCTTCTCTCGAGAAACTTCAGCCTTCATTTTTAATAGCTTGTCCTTTTCCCTCGATTTAGGGTTACGGTTGAGTTCAGGAGATTCCTCCACATGTTTGAGGGACTCGTCAACGGGCGACCTGCCCTCAGAATCTTTTCCCGCCATTACACAGCTTCGATTGCGAAGTAGCGTAAAAATTAGCGGTTAGCTTCCAAATAGCCGTACAAGCAGCGTTAATTCAGGTAATTGTACCCAAAAACTGTACTAACCAAATAGAACAGCGCCAAGAGATTGCTCTCGCCTAAAAACGCTATAAAAGAAGACAAATATACTCTTGACTCTACTAACGTCTTGTCCTGGCAAACAAAGTCGCACATTGAAGGCAAGCTTGTTCGCGCAATCTCACGTGGTCCCGTAGTGACGTCAGCAATGGTGAGGGAGAAATAGGTAGTTAAGCACAACTAAACGCGCGAATGCGCAAAGGCAAAGGAAGGGAAAAAAGGAAATAAAAGTAGCGAAAGAAGCATACGCAAGCCTACTGAGAGAAGTAAAAATACTTATCAAGAAAGATGACTTAAGTTTAGAGGTAAAAACAGCAATACTGGAGGCATTTTGAATTCCATTGCTGAGAGAACTAAATAAGTTTGGGCCTTGAAAACGAAAAGGGAAGTTCTTTACAATAGTCCTACTGTAGCGTAAAGGGAAAAAAAATATTAGTTCTAGTATTGTATTTATGTACGTCATAGTTAAATAAAAACATGTCATGGAAACTTTCGGGAAGAAGGCGATTTTTGTAAAGGTACATAACTTCACCTATTTGAAGTTTGATAAGGTTTTCAAATTTTAGGATTTTTAACCTCAGGCAGAAAAATAGGGTCATTAAAAGTAATTCTCGAAAGTGTTCAAATAGCTCGTTTCTGAAGTATTAAAAGTTTGAGATTTGATTGATAAGTGGAGCCCCAGAGACTCGATCAGTAGTGTAAATAGGTGATAAACTAAACTATAATAGAGAGTTCATAAGGAGATCTTATTAAGGCAAAAACTTGATTTTTAGATAATACCCACTGATTTTGAAATTTTTCTTGCTACGTTCTGTATTTGAGATTGCCAAGACAAGTGCTCGTCAAGTATAACTCCTAAAAACAAAACTTCATTGACACGATCAATTTCAGTGTTATTAATAGAAAAATGTAAGTCAAGTCTTTGCCTGTTTTGTTTTGTTTTGAATAAGATCAAATTTGATATTTTAATATTGATAAAAAGCTTATCCGTCTGCCAGAAGGATACATTGGGCGTGAATGTACGAGATACCACATGGGGTCCTTTGATTTCAGCGCTTAATAAGAGCCTCACATTCGGCTTACCTCAATGTACTGATTAAACTTGCCTTGCCATTGGTTTGGTACATAATAAAGAAAATTACGGGTTGCGTTAACAACTCTCTGTTTAAACACTCGAGACCTTCTTCCTCCTCTGACGACACGCTGTGAAGCTTTGAACATAAGATCATAATATGCGTATACTGAATTTTTCATCCATTTGTTTGGATTTGATATCCATTTGGTAAAAGCCGCTGTCTCGTCTGCTATAGCCATGTGCGGGTGAGCGTCCAGTAAAGAGCCAAGGAGAGTGTGACGGCTGCGTGGATAACCAAGGAAATACAAGATGGTTTTGACGTGGCCATAAGCTTTGTACGGGTTGGTCTGTGAGTGTACTTTATCTGTAAGTCAAAGGTTGTTAATGAATTCTTAAAATCGACGATCGTCTTATTATTACTTGTTAAAAATTATCTTCATTAATTTTGACAATTTGACATCTTCTTAGCAACTGATGGCGGGCTTTTGCTTAAACTAGGAAATAAACTTACTAAAACTGTGTGAGGCTGAGAGGTCAGCATATCAACTCCAATTGTCATAATGAGTTGTTGCCTTTGTGAATAAACGATTTGAAACGCACGAAAGCCATCACTGAGAAAATTTGTTAAAATAGTGTCAAAAAATTTTTCAACTCAAGCTGAATGTTTCCAAGTAAAAAATGTCAGTTCAACATCTTTTTAAAAACTATTTATATTTTACGTGTAAGTTAATTTTTGGAGAAAAGTAAGTCATAAAACTATAACATTATTCGGGGCAGTTTCGAGCAATTCTTGATAATGTTGTGCCGGTCGGCCCTATCCCCCACTCGGGGGCAGGGAACTAAGCATTATGCCGGTAATATCTCATGGCCTGATATAAAATTAATGTTTGTCCTTAATGGTGCAATAGCATTTCTTATCGCCCTATAAAGGAATCAACATGCGCAGGTCATGCGAATACGGAACGCGATCAAGTAAAATGAGTTATACTCTGTTAAGCAAACACAGACAGCATCCTCCCTGGTATCCACTTAACAGGGGGTGTTTGCTGATTTTGTGACCTGCATTAACTTCCGCTTAATAAAAGGTCTAAGCTTTATCAAAATTCAACTTAATATAGGCTTTACTGCAGCAAATAGTATTATCTTGATCACGGTAACACCCAGTTTTGCAGAACTGAAAACAAATCATGCATAATGCATCTAACAACTTAAAATAGGTGGTCAGAATAATGATCGCTACTACTGTAGCATCGTACTTCAGCTGCTACTTAACTGAAAGAAAAGGCATGAACAAGAAAAGAAGAATATTGGGAGAGGAGAAAATAACAAAACACTCAATTACCTGAGGAAATGGCGCTATCGTTCATCGCTGTTTTATCATTTAATGCGCTTTGTTTATTTCCTTGTGTCCCAGGTTTATCTTCGTTCATTTGGTTTCCGCCTGTACTGGCGTAAACGGAAGTTTTACCAGGGAAATCGTCTCCTGAAAGAAATATAGGTATAATACAATATATATATATATATATATATATATATATATATATATATATATATTTAACAAATAAAGAAGCTTCGGCCGGCAATACTCTGTTCTGTTGTAAAGCACGCAGGAAGCGGTTAAGCACGAGCAAAGTGTAGGGGGAAACACAAGAAGAAGTCGAGAGTTCCTCCACACTTCTTGAGTGCTTCACTGCCTCCTAAGTGCTTTACAACAGAACTAGTGAGAACCACTAAACAAACGTGCGTTACTACACTGCATGTAAGTGTTGTTTAAATTGGATTAAAATTGCTTTTAATGGAAGTTCTGGAATAAAATATTAAATACTTTTGCTGGTCATGACTTTAAGTCGCGTACGTCATATGGCGTCCGTAAGTCTGCCATCTTGGATTTTCTTAGAAAGTCAGCAAAATACAATATATATCATTTGATGGAAGCTGCAATGTCAGATGATTTTGCTAAGAGACAGCTATTTAAAGTGTCGGCATTACGGAGTAAATCCTCTTATCAAAATTTCGAAGAACAATTGGGTAGTGTTATTCATTCCGCTCCCCTTGTACGTACTAGCGAGGGCTAATATTGTTAATAGAACATGGCTCAATCTTCTCCCCTTCTTACGCTACTGAATTAGCAAGACAAGGTCAGGATGTTGGCCGGTGAGCGTCGGAATATTTTGAACAAGGAAAGTTTTCTCAACATCTCAGCGGCTGTTGGCATTCTTTTTGTAAAACCACGTGCAACAGCGCACCATTAAGCGCTTACTGGCAATTACTAAAGACAAGGAACTTTTCTTACCAGCTTTGAATCTCGACGCGTACTTTTGCTCCATGTAAAGACGCTCGTTTGTCCACACAACCAGAGCACCCACCATAGCTAGGCCAATAAGCGCAGCCAAGCAAACTGCACAAATTCGAATTCTGCCTTGTGATCTCAGATACATCAGAACTTCTTCTGTTAGAATAGTGAAGACGTTTTCAAAGGCAATATTGCCCCAATTTTTCTAAGAGCCAATAGCTTTTAAGCTGGTTCTGGGATATGATTTATTCAAAGTTACGACCAACCTGTATAAAAAAGATTGGGTAAACAGTTTTTTGATAAGGGCAAAGTTACAAGGACACTTCAAGTAATTAAAAGGGACGGACTTTGTCAGTATATTAAGAAATTATCTACGTAAAGATTTTTTTTCCGATCTTTGACAACATTTAATCATTCGAATGCTCAGAACATTTAAGTTTAAAACAGATTGGTTTGTTCAAAGCATTTTTAACCCGCGTTACAGGCGTAAACGGGGAAGAGGTAAGGGACTCAAGAACTCGAAGAAGAAGCCGGGAAGGAGGCTCTCTTAGAGGTCCTTCTGTCTCCTTCCTAGCTGTCCCTTGCCGCCTTCTCCGCTTCTCGCCCGCTACGTAGGATAAGCATTTTAGAAGATAGTTTCAATTTGATATAACGAGGTTTGAATACAGCAAGGAAGACCGGCATGATAATGAGGAGACATGACCGTGAATTGGAGCAAGGTAGTCTGGTGTTCAGTTTGTCCTACATGATTGTCTCCTTCGTAGCCGTTACTTGCATCGCTGCGTAATATTGGAGACTACAGTCGAACCTATGTATCGACAAAATTCTCATACATTTCCTCTCAAAAAAAAAAAAAAAAAAAAAACTTCTACAACACGGACCTTCTCTAAAACGGGCAACGGACACTAAATCTCGGCCCTGAGGATCAAATTCATACAAATTTAACCTCTTCATCACGGACACTCCGGGGACCAGGTGTCGGTAATTTGCGGTATGTACCATTTCCTGTCAGTGGTTACACAAACATTGGCACTAATTGATACCAATATCAGAACATGTCAAAATGTTAGTTTTGAAAACTTACATTTACAAATGCAAATACAATACAGTGTACAATAAAGTTAATCAATTTAGATTCAGAAATTCACAAGACACTCACTTTTGGGCCTGATTTTAGTTACTAAGCACTCTAAACTGTCAGTGGACACTTAAAAAGTGACGTCATCATAGTGTCCTCTCCAATACGGACACCTCTCTAATACGGACACTTCGCTCTGTCCCTTCGGTGTCCGTTTTAGAGAAGTTCGACTCTACCTCCATGGCTTAAGCGGAGTAAATATCGGCAGGTATATTTTGCAGGTTGTAGGTTGCAGGTTGAAATTTAATTATAACTGGAAAATCGCTGGCATTAAAAATAATTTATAACCTATGTACTCGTCAGAGGTCCTTACATAAAGTAGTTCGCGTCTTTCACATAGTGAAAACATGATCGATCCGCTTAAGTACTTATCGATCGACACGCTGATCGCATGAGACCAGTGAAATCTCTTCAAAGTCATCTGGATCGCCGCTCCACAGATGTTTCCATCGATTCCAGATTTGGCTCGGGTCTTCCCTCAACAACAGAAGATTGCCATCACAAATGAAGCAAGTAAATAAAGAAATGAAATAATATAAGTCTTAAGATTTTAACGGACGGAATATGCTAGCACAAGCTCAGTGTGCTTTCATTTTGGTACTCACAGGGAAAAAGCCAAATTCAGCAGATATTGCAGATGGCATTTCAGATGTTTCTTCAAAAACGATAATTCATTGCAGGCTTAAAATAATAGGAATATACTCTCCTCCCATCGCTTCGGCCGGTTTGACACTTAGGTGGAAGCCACCTCACGGAGCGATTGTAAACAGTGTCATGTAACAGTCACGGTAAGTCTACCACCTGTACGTTTCTTCAAGGTGCAAGCGATTTTCCGGTTATAATTAAATTTCAACCTGCAACCTGCAACCTGCAAAATATACCCGCCGAGTAAATATCAAAGTTGTAACTTGGTTCGGACTCTCTCAGGAATAAGATAATAATGAAAAAGAAATCCAGTCTTAGCTTCTGCATGCACGTCATTTTCTCTGTCTTATTCATTCTTAACTTATGAATCGTGTTTTTTCCCATCATCGTGATTCCTTCTTTCAAAAATTCAAGTAACAGCATTAGATATACCTGTTGACCCATGCAACTGGCAGTCAACTGAATGCTAGGGACAGTATTGGCAAATTTAAGTTACTAAAACAGTTTACAATTTCAATGTTTAAGGTTTTATAGCGGAGCTCCGGCGGCCCTTCGGGCCGCCAAGCGGAGCCCCATACCTATATAGGGAAGAAAAGGAAACCCACGAATTGATTTTCTCATGGTTATCATGGCTAGCGGTATTGCTCGTGGGCGCGTACGCGCGACAGCGACGACGACGACGACGACGACGGAGTCGCGCAAGATGGGCCATACTCCAGCTAATAGGTTGACAGAGACATGCACCCTCGGTTTGTAGCAGGAGAATGCCATTTTTCTTGGTGGGATGTTTAAGAAAAACGATAGCGGAGGTTGATCTAGTATTTTTAAGACAGGGTTGCACTGAAGCAAAAAACAGAAAGCAAGAATTAACAGGCAAAGAAGTAGCGAAGAAGATCGCGAAAAAGACTGAGCGGGCCAGCGCTGGGGAAGGAGGCGAAACAGTACTGAACAATGCCGTGAATTATAGCTAGTCAAGGGTTAGAGAAACGAGGTGAAATAATACCGAACAATGCCGTGAACCAAAGCTAACGAGGGCTATAGAAAGGAGGCGAAAGTACCCGACAAATTGATTCAGAAGACTGCCGAACTCCCCATGGCCAAGTTCAAAATTCGCGCGAACGTGATGCTGTGCAGCCGTGCAAGAAAATTCAGAAGTCACCTGATTTGGTCAGGTGATGAACAAGAGAAATCAAACGTACCCGAGTGTTTTAGGGAAATTACAAAACAGTAAACGTAGCGGAAAGAAGTGGTTGATTCGTTGATCTATCGAAAATATAACTTCAGTTCAGTCTTCACAACTTTTTCTGCAAGTTTCTGCCTGGAAGATTTACACTGGCCGAACTGAATTGCCAACTTGCGGTAAGTGACTTTTGTTGTTGCGTTTGCTATGAAAATTAACAAGTTGCCTCGGCGATATAAGCTTATTTTCAATTGGAATCCATTAAAAGTCTTCCTTATTTGAAGCCATGCTGTAAGAGATTTTAAAAATTGCATCGTTTTAATTTCGCTCGCCTCTAAACAAGAACACGTGGGTCGCTTTGGGGCTTGCTGTAAGTTGTAAACAAATTAGGTTTTCTGTCGATTTTCGTCGTCAACTTAAGCTTATAACCTCACGTCTAAAAATAAGCTTAACCAAAACCGTACTTGTAAAGACGGCCGGGCGAGTTTGAAGTTTTCTCTGAGTTAGTTAGCACTGCCGCTTCGTAGACTGCTAAAATTTCTTCTTCTGTTGTTGAAAACCAAGGAAAGTCTACAAACCATTTTAAGCCGAAGCGAACAGGATTTGGTAAATTTAATTTTGCTCCTATGTGAATATTTGCATATTGTGATTACAAAGTATGGAGATTTCCTCGTTTTGTTAGTTCAATTTATTCGGTTTGGCGAAATGCTTTTGTGAATTCCGAGGTTAATTTGGTTGAAGACTGGTAAAGCTACTGCCAATAAAATGACTGCAAAGCTAAATTAAGCCGTCGGCAAAAATACAGACTCTCAGTAATATTCAAATTTAAGCGTGAATAATTTTTAACTTTAACACCGCAAGCTTAAACGAATTTTCTTTATCGTCTCTTTTATTCGGGGTCTGCTAAATCTGCGAGCCAGCGAGCCATGCGAGCCACGGTGTGAGCCATGCGAGTCATGCGAGTCATGCGAGTCATGCGAGTCATGCGAGCCACTTATGCGAGTATTTTTTTTTTTTCAACTGGTCTGGGAGGTCGTCGACTTTTCGTCAAGAAACATAGATCTCGCGCCCGACTATCACTAAACTATCGCTATAAACCGCTCGCCCGCCATCTTGAAAGCGGAGATGACCCTGGGGACGACTGTAAACGGTACAACCTCGCCCCTAGGGTACTCTCTCTTTCCGGGCCTGGGAAATTAATTTTCAATAAAAATTTAGCTACAAAAGTGCCTACAATTGAAATATTCCCAAAAGAAAATCCTAATCTCGCTTCGGTTACCAGAACTATTGCTGGTGCGGCAAATATGAAAAATGCTCTAAACATCTGCACATCGTGTCAAGTCTTGCGTCATAGTAATGGCTACCCTGAGTGTGATGAATTTTTTTCTTTGTTTCATATTTTTGTTGTTTGGAGAAAATTTTGTGTATTCAAATCGCCCAGGATCCGCAAAAAATAAAAACGATGCGTCAAAAATTTATTACGGTTCAGGACTAAAGTAAAGAAAATTTCTGAGAGAAACGTACGGCTCCACCGCCCCACCGCTACTCGAATGGGTAAGTGAATGGTATCCATTGGCACCTGTCATTCATTGATATCCACGTTGAAAATCATTCAAGAAAAAAGAGAACAGTACTTCAGGGCAACTCCGTGTATTGGCATCAAGAATGGTGAGTGAATCGCGTAATTTTAACAGGTTCGCTCTTTAGTGAATCAGAGTTACCAAAACTTTGTCGGTTAGCTGACTGCTGCATGTGGTTGTCCCTTCCCTTAGAATTTAATATTGCGATCTTATTCATCTTGTTCCGTTGCTCTTGTTCTTGTTCTCATGTGAATGTAAATGTAACAAATAAAAAATCTTAACATTTTTACTAGGGCTCGCATGACTCGCATGACTCGCATGGCTCGCCCTTTGGCTCGCATGGCTCGCTGGCTCGCAGGTTTATAAAACTCTTTTATTCGGTCACCTTTCATTGAGAAGGGATTTGCTGTTGATACTCGAGCTCAGATGCAGTGATATGCATCTTGTGTTTATAATGTAGATTCCCTCGTTTTATTTTGTTGTCTGTCCAATTAGTTCGGTTTGGTGAAATGCTTATATAGTCCAAAATGTCGAGTAGACGATTATGCATAGCAATCCTGTCTGCAAATAAAGCTCTGCTTTGATTTTGATTGGCTATTTCATTTTATTTGTGCCATTGTTTTTGGTTGGGGGTACATGGACCCTATTTTCTTAATAAGAGGTTATTCCCCAATGCGGTATTTACACTTAATATGGAAATCTTCCTAAAAAGTGAGATGGTACTAATTAACTCGGTAAATTGAACAGTGTAATAGAAGTTCTTGCCCTGACCAT
>NW_028301542.1:6415000-6422500 GCF_042242905.1 Orbicella faveolata
AAAAAAATACATTACACTGCGATATATATGAGGTACTGTAAGACTAAGATCCAAATATTTATGTGCTCACAGTTTAATACATGCAGCTAATTAAGGCCTGACTGTAAGCTGGTTGAAATGTTAAAAGAGAAGACTTGATAATTGTGAAGGTGTTTGTATACTATTGATAAATATGTTACATAAATCTTGAGCTTACAGTAGACTAAATCAAGGTTTTCCTTCTTCTGTAAGTGTATCAACAACTCTCGAATTGGAGGATATATATCACGGTTTTTAGCCAAATTTAGACATTAGAAATATTAAAAAAGACACTTAAAACATTAAAGGAACATTGAAATAATAGAGTAAACGCAAAAGAATATACGGATGGACAAAATTGAAGATCAACACGGATTGCCATACAGTCAGGCTGAAACACACAGGAGACATATCAAACTCATGCAGACTGTGGCTGCCTCGTTGGAGTTTTTGTCAAGAACTTTGAGTGGGATCAGCGAGAACTGCTATATTTGTTTCGTTTGAACAAGTGTGGCGAGAGAAACGACTTGTTATTCGCAAATCAAATTGTTTAGGCATGCCCTCTGGGCAACCTAAATTGTTTCAACCTTGCTTTAACCAGAATTCATTTCATGCCATGACTGAGTGACCCACTCGTGTATGATTCGTGATGACAAAGTTCATTCAAAAGCTTTTGTCTAAATAAAAGAAGTTACTTTGTATAATATAGGGTTACTTGAATTTGATTACTCACCAAATAATTTTGTATACAGCTAATCTGCCCTTTGAATTTTTCCCTGTTGAAACATCCACAGTAAGACTTTCTTTTAGCTCCAAATCTTCGCCAAGAATAACATGTTTCTCATTAATGACACTCACGCTGTTTTCTTCTAGTCACAGGACCGCAGAAAAAACCATTTTGATATAATTTTGGAAGTGAAATCTACTAATACGCACGAGCGATCAACCGTTAACGATAAATTCAAAGATGGGCGCCAAAAGAGAATGACTAACGCGATCTTTGTCACGCTCAGTCACGAGGATAGTCACGTGAAAATTCGCGTGCTGTGATTGGTTCAGTTGATCAGTTGAGGAGAGAATGGAAACTGGAGAAGAAGGAGAGAGAGACTGGCAACAAGGTTGCCAGACCAGTCGCTTTCGATAGTAACTCTGCTTCCCTTTCCACGCTGTGTTGTTGGTCTTTTGAAAGATGGGTCTTGCTTCAAAAGGAAAAAACTACACAAACTTTTTACGAAGAAATCGAGGAAACTGGAACGTACTTTAACTAGTTGATCTGTTCCCGACGGTTGTCAAGATAACAAAGAATCGTGAGTTCACTGCAAAGGTAAGGAATCCAATTTTATAGGGATTTTCTGTTATGATAAGCTATAATTCTAAATAAATCAAACTAAGCAATGCATTGTGTGCTCTTTAAAAACCCCAAAAGCCGAAATTCACCTAAAAGGTTTCAGATCGACCTGAGAAAACGAGATAAATTCTGCAAAATAAGCTTAAGCTTGTTGTAAGTCCACCAAATCTATTTTGAGAGCCCACGTGTTTCAACACCCAGTCAGCACGATGCAGCAAGTAGAAATTTGCAATGCTTATCATTTTTTCCTTTGAATTATTTATAAGGATTAACATTATATGAGATCTATAGTCTTTTCAATACATCAAGATGTAGGTTTTTTTTATTTGTCATTTATTTATGTCAGTTATTTATTTGTTTCCCACTGACTCATAATCTTTTTTATTCTTTTGATTTTGTTGTGTCATGTATTAAAGTGACCGCGAGGACAAGGAAATACAAGAAACATATTGATGATCCCACTATACCCATACCAAAATCTACAAGATTTGACCAGTTGATGTCATCTCCCTCTCTTGCATCACTTTTTCCTGGAGATCATTTCCAGCACCATGAACAGAACACCTCAGAGTTTTCGGCTCGCCTGAGTGAGATGGCTGTTGACAGAAATGTTGTGGATGACTTTGATGGACTATGGAGTCAACCTTTATGCAAGAATTGAAGCTTCACAGAAGCATTTGATGAAATTGAGTTGCCTATACACTGTGCCTGAAAAGACCACAGAAATACCAATTGATGTAATACACACAACAACTCAGATTTGTCCACAGACAGTGATTCAGATAATGATGTTGAAGTTTCTAGTTCTGACTCCTCTGAAGAAATTGAGAACTCTGACACTGACGGCCATTCACTGGACTCCCCTGATGAAAGTGAAACTAATTGTTCACAAGAAAAGAACATTTTCTGCCAAAGAATATGCCTGTATGGCTATTCTGGCCTTAATTTCAAGACATTGTATGACAATGAGAGGCTGCTAAAGATATCCTTGTTTTAATGAAACTACGGGTAATTTGTCCAGAGAATGTCACAGTACAGTTTTGTGGAAACTGTGAGCTTTTCATTTCTGACATCTGTGAGAGATGTCTTCCTCTTTTTCCTAAAGTCATAAAGGATCAAGTCAAAAATTGTTCAACAGTGGGCTGTGATGGGTATGTGTGTGAATCTACAATTATATTAAATATATACATGCATATATATACTTTTCGTTTTATTGAAATTGTAAATAATATATATACATTTATGCTGACAGGAATTTTTTGCCTAATCTATTTATCAGATCTGAGAGCATCCATTTTTCTATCAGTTAAACTCTGGGTGTTTGATTTAAGGGTCCATACGGGCACATATACACTAACAAATCAGGTTGGATCTAAAAAGCAATGTTATGAGTGCTATAGTTTTATGCTGAGTTGTCAGACTTAAACTGGAATTAATGTAGTAACATTTGTTTGGAAATAATTACCTTGGAGCTTGACAACAATAAAAAAGGTATGGAACTCCAGGGAAATGATCCTGTTGATTTTTACTAATTCACAGAAACTGATTCATGCACTGAGTTCATCTTTAATTTTGACATTTTGGGAAATTTATAGAAATTTCAAACACAATATTTCATGTGTTTTAGCTGTTCCCAAAAATTCCCAGTCATACTTTTCACTATTCCCAAATATTCCCAGAAATTCCAAGGTCTTGGATTAAGCATAATTTGCATGGCTTGGAATAACTTGGAATTCCTAGGAATTCCCAATAATTCCCAGTCATAATTCCACTATTCCCAAATATTCCCAGAAATTCCAAGGTCTTGGATAAAGCATAATTTGCATGTCTTGGAATAACTTGGAATTCCTAAGAATTCCTAGGAATTCCTAGGAATTCCCAGACTACTGGGAATTAATTTCGCAGGGGTAGTTTTATGCTTATGACTTCTTGTTCTTGGATTTCGTGTCATTTCATCACAAGAATAAGTAATGAAAGATGCAATAGTTGTTGCAATATATTTTTGAAGGAAAACTTATAAGTCTGCCTATGCTGGATAACAGCCATGTGTAAACTGAATATGAAGCAAACACTCTGTTAACGATGGGGCAACCCTAAAACCCAGAAACCGGAATCCAGAATCTGGAACCAAAAACCGGAATCCAGAAACCAGGAACCGGAATCCGCAAATCAAAGAAAATAAGTTCTTCAAATACGCGAAAATTGTTTTGCTTAGCTTTTCGACTGTAAAAAGTAAGCTGCCAAGTAAAAACGACCTCAAACTTAACCTTTTTTGCAACAAAAATTCCCCGTCTGTTGAAATCGTGCAATCGTTATTTTTAGTGAGGGCTATGATTATGAGAATCTCAGTAAAGTGCGTCTTAATTTTATTCCAAGCACCTCGAGAGGGTCTAAAATAAGCTTGCTGGTAATTGCCATTTTGTTTAATAAGTGATCTTCAATTTACCAGAAGTGTAAATTTATCCTTTATCTCTAGTAGATACTGAACAAGATAGAAAATGTCATAGAGAACAGGATATCCGTCAGTGGCAGCCCCCTGTACATTGACGGTCACGCCCCCCACTTTCGAAGTCCAAAGGCTAACCCATCTGGTCTAAATATGAAATTTGATTTTTCCAACAGATACGAGACCAATTCCAGATTAACACAATTTCCACACTGATACTGTGACAAATCAGCATCTCATATTCTTGGCGGCCATCATATTAAAACAATTTGTAGAAATGTTGCACAATTACTTCCGTCTGCTTCTCATTTGCTAACAGATCAGACCACATGTTGTTAAAAGATGCTAAAAGACTGCCAGAAACTCACTGCAATAGCCTATAATAGCTTGTCGTTAATGTGCTGCTCACCAGTCTTCTCAGAGCAATTTGATCTAGACAAGAAGCAGGCTCTCACCAGGGCCAGCTTGAACAAAAGATGGGTAACTTAGCCTATGAGCAGGCTCTCGTGTTCGGGCTGGGGGCGTGAGTGGCAAAGCCGCATGAAGGCTCTTGGTGACATGCCAATGCAGAAAAACACTAGACACCTATTCAGCCTGCTCAGACCCTAGAGACAGATACTAGAGCCTCCTCGCAGGCTATGAGTAACTCTATCCACCCAAAAAATCAGTAACCCTGACTGGATAGTGATGTGCCCAATGGATAGCTTTATGCAGCTTTTGGACAACCGGGCCAGATATATAGCTAAGGGTTGTTCAGAACTAGTCAATAATTTTTTAGCAATTACAGTCTGTGGCTGAAGTAAAGCCAAGAAAATAAATAACAACAAAATAATTCTTGCTCATATTTATTTATTAGACATTGCTGAAGTGAATTATTTCTATCATCATTCATAATATCTGGATTCCAGATTCCTGGTTTTTGGTTCCGGATTCCGGAATCCAGATTCTGGATTCAGGATTTCGGTTTCCAAATTCAGTGTTTTAGGGTTGCCCCAGATGATGTATGTGCATATGTTAATCTTGAATAATTTGAAATTTCAGAAAGTTTAAAAATATCATATCATATCTGTGATGGTTCTGAGGTGAAGGGCTGTTACATGTACATGTAAATGTCTCATGCATGATTTTTCACTCATTATGATTCAGGTGCAAATAGTTTCTGTATCTGTTGATGTGCAACAAGCTACACCAATATTTCAACCTAATAATGTACAGTGTATATTAATTAACCAAATTATGCTGTTTTTAGTTGACCAGTGGTACTACATAGTAATGTGATGTTGAAGGGCACAAATTTACAAACATGCCCAGTGTCAACTTGTCAAATATATGAACTGGCCAGACAGTGTAGATTACAAACTTCTCTGAAAGGTAAGATGTTTCTTAAACATTATTTTGTAATTAATGATTTCTCAGACATTGTTTTCTTCAAGAAAAGATTCATACCCCACATGGAGGTTTTTTCTCTCTTAGAACTCTTGATTCCTGATACTTTAATTTGGAATTTCTAAAGACTGGCCATGAATGGGTGTTGGGTGTGCATATATTCTGGAACTGCACATTCATTCATTGAGTAAGCAAGAACATCAGTATTTATCCTGACAAACTCTGATTTTCTTCTGGAAGCTGAACTCATATACAGTTGTACAGTTATATGTACAACCAAACAACCTGGATGACCCTGTGATTGGGACTGTACATATTGTTGTAACCCTCAATGTTCCAGTTTCTTGTTTGAAGCAAATTGCATTTGCTCTCGAAAGCAAGTGGCGAAGTTCATAAAAGTTATGTAAGTTTGCTTTGTATCTCAGGGCAGAGCCTGCGACAGTGAAAGTTGGAGTACCAACCCCTAGCATTTGATTCACTACGAACACTCAGTAAACAACTAACAATGAAGTACACGGTATATCAAAGAAAGGAATTACATGCTTGTTCCTGTCCGTCAATATATGAACAGTTTACAGATGGGGAGCCTGTATTAATATATCAAAGATTTTCAAAGCAACCATGGCCTGGTGAGATATTTCTGAGGAAATATAAATTTAAGGTCCTTATGATTGCTTAGAGGCATTGATTTTTATTGTAAACAATATCTTACTGAGTGTATTTTTCTTGTGTACTAATTGTTGTAGAACACAGAGATCACTGTTATGACAGAGATATTAATTTGTGAAAAGTTCTATAAACAAATGCATCTGGGAACAAATTAATCTGTCATGGATGCAGCTTCTGAGAGATCCCCAATATTAACGGAGCATACACTGTTCATACATGTAAAAGAGTTCAGTAATTCATTACTTATGATTGTAATGCTTTGTTTGGTTTCTCTGTATTTACAGACAACTTGATGGGATTATAAATTCTGCACCAAGTTCATTGAATAAACTGACTTGGAGGTTCAGTTCTGCAACCCATCCTGTTTGTAGTAATATCATAGCTGCAACATTGTGACAGATACACTGCATTACATTATTAAGAAACACATATTAACTAATTATTTTTAAGTGCCTGTTAAATTAATCAGTTTTTCTTAGAGATAATTTACTCATGGTTTATTTAAATAATCGGTTTTTTGGCTTTAAAATGATATTTATTGAGCTTTTAAATCAATTTTGTGATAATCTGCATTGGACATGGCATAAACTGATATTTTGCCAACACGAAATGGAGAACTGGGTCTTAAGCAAAGTTTCAGGATTAGCATTTTTGTAGAAAGAAGGGGTTGAGAAATTTGTGACATTCTACAGACAGCCTTACCATTCGCAATGTCCGATAAGGTTAATTTGTTCCATTCTGTTGTAGAAATAGTGTTCTCTAATTTATAAATTATTTCAATCTGTTGTTTAAATGATTGCCTTATAACCCCATGTCTGGCTTTGGTGCTTGTAGGATATTGATGTATTTTTTTTTTCCATTTTGCTGTAAATTATCTTAATTGATATGTCAATCAAAACATATCTTGGATATGCTGGGCTCTTCTGACAAATGTACCTATGCCTGATAACCTTGGAGTGCATTTGGTTGTGTAGTGCAGACAAAATACATGTACATAATATAACTTCCTCTTAGCTTACTGATAATTCTTGGTATAATTTAATCATAGCAAAATTAATTAATGGAACCCAATAACAGCTGTTGTCGTCCACAATGCCAGTCAAGAAAAAGAACAAATCACATTGAAATTGAATAATAAGCCTATGCAAGTATTCATGATCAGCAAAAAAAAAATATCGTAATTACCATTCATGGGAGGGTGATTTTGCTTATTGCAAACCCTTCCAGCAGGAGGAGACTCCATACAATAGTGAAGATGGCTAAATGTATCTTTGGGGACAAGTTAGCAAACAAAACTTTCCAACTTTTCACATATGTATACTGTTTTGGTATTTTTGTGAGATTTCATTTGGTAGAGATTCAGGGACTGAGTATATTGTAACCACTGCATTTCAATCAGTCCCCATAACGAAAAAATGTGTAAACTTCTTTTGTGTGGGAGTCCCCATGTTAACTAAGGAAGAATATAATGATTAATAACAATGCCTTGTCTTTCTGAATAAGGTAGGAAAGAACAAGAAATGCCACCAAAAAGCACAGAAGACAGTTCTGTTATGTGATCAAGATTTTTGGTGGCTTCCCAGAAATCCTTGAAATCATGGCTCTCTGTTTCATAATCACACCATCTTACACC